>NC_133652.1:60321801-60507679 GCF_009905375.1 Apium graveolens
TGGTCTCTAATCAGAAGAATGAGAAGCTAACTCTCAATGGAGTTAGAAAGGGTGATTTGTTCGTAGCTGACTGGAATTCTGCAGATGGTCAAGTAATGTGCTTCTACAGTAAAGCTTCTCCAGATGAAAGTTGGTTATGGCATAAGAAGCTCTCTCACTTGAACTTCAAGACCATAAATTCTTTGGTTAAGAGGGAATTGGTGAGAGGATTTCCCGAGATGGAATTCAGTCCTGATGGACTTTGTGAAGCATGTGAGAAGGAAAAGTCAAAGAGGGCATCACACAAGAAGAAGACAATGACTGACATCACTAAACCAATACAACTCCTTCACATGGATTTGTTTGGCCCTGTAAACGTCATGTCTATGTCAAGAAAAAAATATGGCTTAGTGATTGTTGATGACTATTCCAGATACACGTGGGTGTTATTCTTACATTTAAAAGATGAAACACCTGATATGATTATTGATCACATCAACAAGATTGAGTTAGAAGCTAGAGTGCCTGTGTGAACAATCAGATCAGATAATGGAACATAATTCAGAAATGCAATGTTATGACCGACATTTTATGTAATATTATCTGTGGATTTTGTGTGATATTAAAGCCGTAAGTGAATATACTTAATGGTTGTACCTTGTGTGAATGAAAAATTTCTACATTTTAAATTTGCTTTATGTAGTATATGATTTTTCAAAGCGAGAGTTTATTTATTTCCCTTATTTTTAATTTATAAGGAATATTATAAACCTTGGAGAAATTTTCTTTTAAAAGTTATTTTATTCACAAATTTCAAAAGTGATTTTATAAAATTTCTAAAATCCAAGTTATTTTATGGTATAAATTTTATAATTTTTGAACTTGTATTTTATTTTATAAAAATAAATCTTTACAAATTTTATTGGTTATAATTATCAAATTACATAAGAGACCTTGCATGCAAATCACCCTTCTATTCTCTCAAAGGGCAAATAAGACTTTTCCAACCCCACTAACTCATTTGATTATTACCAAATTACTACATTAGCCTTGCATGCAAAATGGCCTAACTTTAGCTAAAGGACATTTTTGTAAGTTCTCACTTCCACTCATTATTTGTCAACCAAAAAGAATAAAACAAAAGTTTAAGTGGGAGAAGTCATTCCACTCATTCCACACTCCAACACCCCACAAATTTTTCTCCTCCCCCCTCCCACCATTGCTCTCAGCCGAAGGCCTATTTCCCCACCCCCTTCCATTTTTTAATTCATTCTTTATCTTTCCAAGTGTAAATCTTCTACCTACATTCATCTTATATACTTTCCAAGTGTTTTGTGACTTGGAAGTTAAAGTTCCATGGATGCATGTGTAGTTCTTATGTGATCGCCACAGAGAAACTCTTGATTCTTATGAATTCAAGAGCTCTCTATGAGATATATTATGTATATGTGCTAACTAAGTGTTTTATGGAGATATCATGCTTTAAAATCCTTTGCATGCTACTAAAATTTCATTATATATTTATGTTTAGCCATGCATGCTAGTTTTAAGACACTAAAATGATGATCAACCATGTTTTGCATGCTACTCTTTTCAAAATCATGTTGTTATATTTAAAAATCTATAAATTCGAAATATGTGTGCTTAAAATAGATTGTTTTCATGATAAATTTCTTATTAATAGTTAAAAGAAGTTATATTTCATGATTATTAAGGATGAGTAATAGGTGCAAGTCGATTTTGCAAGCATTTAAAACTTTATGCCTAGCCGAAATCTTGTTATGTGTTTTCCATGAGTTGCATGTCATATTTTTTAGTTGCATGTTGTTAATTTTTGGGCATGGATGATCTCCCCTTCTGTTGAGACACTATTTTAGGACATTAAGACACTAGGTTTGCTTTGGAAAGAGTTGGGTGCTTGGTTTTTAAGTGGGAGTTGAGGTGGAAAGGGATTAGTTGGTGTTTTTATTTTTCCAAATTTGATGCACTAGTTTATGGGGAAGTTTTGAATAAGCATTTATTGTGCACTTTGAGGCCCAAGCCACCAGAAGTTAGTATTGGGAGTATATAAAAGGTTTTAGGAGTTGGTTGGAGGTTTGCATGTCATTTGGTTAGGTGCACAAGTAGAATCACAAAATCTGTCCAGCAGGAGACAGTTTTGTTGCAACTTAGAAATAGGGAGATTTGACCATGTCATGGGTAGACCCTCATTAGGCCCTCACTACTAGAAATAGTAGATACGACATCGGTGTTTAGACATCGGCACGTAATGTACCCGATGTTAAAAAAAAATTTAACATCGGTTTTTAATTAAGCGATGTTGAATAAGAATGTTGACATCGGTTTCTTATACTAGCCGTTGTCTATGTTTGAAAATAAAAACTGCCAAATATACATTTTTAACTTTGACATCGGTCATTTTTACAAACCGTTGTCCATGACCAATTTTAAAAAAATTAAATTATCTTGTGATTTTCCCCCGTTTCAGTGCCAAAATTTCCCCCCTTTTTTACAGAAAAAATTATTTCCCCCTTTACACATATTATTTCCCTCTGTCCGAAACTATATCCCCTCTTTGCTCACACCCCTGATTCTTTCTCTCTCTCAAGACGGCAACTCTCTCTCCCTCTCTGTCAAACCTCAACTTCATCTCAAACCCTCCAACTCTCTCCTTCATCTATATGATCTTTCTCTCCTTTCTCGCCATTCCTTTTTATAAACCCTAATTTAGAATTAGTACAAAAACCCTCCTCTCTCATTGTTCTCTCCTTTCTCACCACTCCCTCTTACAAACCCTAATTTAAAACTACAAAAAAGACACTAAAAATTGACCTATTTAAGCATCAAATCCAGCTTCAAATTGGTAAGCTTAGTCCTTGATAGCAGCTTTAGAGCTTGAAAGGAGCCCTGGGTTTCGTCCGATTAAGTTCCAATTTTAAAATTGTTTTAGTAAATTTTAATTTTATAGATGTCTATATATATATATTTATTATATAGTTGGTTAATTTATATGTTTACCCCCTCTCTTACCTTCTTTCTCCCTCGTTCTTTTTTTTTATGTTTTACTTTATCTCTCGATTGTTGTAGGGAACTCTCTTCCATATGGTTTCGAGAAGCTGTCATATGGCTCTGACAAGTTAGAAAGAATAAGTCTATGCGGGCCAGGTGTTTTAACTTTTTATGTGTAAATCTGAAAATTTTGTATGTTTATTAGAGATATTGATGCATGATTTATTCACTTGATATTCATAGTGTTGCTGATAAGAGGAAAGAGGCGGCCGAAAGTACTCTTAATGTTTACAAGGCTGCTTAGTAAATATGTTTTATGTTGTGTAATTGACTTTTTATGTATATGTTTAAATCATTAGTCTTTGGGCAAAAGGCAAGAATCAAAGGGGAACAATCAGGCAAGCCAAGGGCAAGTTGGAGAAAACAGGTTCTAGAGACCGGAATGCAAGCACTGTGGAAGAAGGCACCCCGGAGTGTGTAATAAGTTGAGCATGACATGTTATAGGTGCAATCAGAAGGGACATTTGGCAAATGAGTGCAAGATACCGAACCAGGAGTTACATGTTACAAGTGTGGGAAAACTGGACACATAGCTAGGGAGTGCAAGGCAACCGGACCAGTCAAAGCTCTGATGAACGTGGCAAGTACCAGTGCAAGCGTGCCAGCTGAGGTATTGGCATTACCTCCACCACCTACACCAACCCCGCAAGCAACAGCAAGGACATTTGATCTGAAGATGAAGGATGCTGTGTTGGGAACCACGGACTTAGGGTGTTACTACGTTTTACGATAAAGATTACGAAAAGAGGATTACCTTGTTAATGGTTGATTCCACGCTCTTCTATTGTATTCCCAAATTCCCTTGAGCGAAGTGTGGCCTCCGTCTTCTCAAGTTATCCTCTCTTCTTGCTCCTTGGTGGCTACAATATGTTTTCACACAATCCCAAACAAGAAGAGAATAAGAATATATATAGGCTACAATAGGGACCATGGATAATTAGGCTGGGCCTTCTAATTACATCTTGAGCCTAGCCCAATGTAATTAAATATTAATTCAATCCACTAAAGAATTAATATTTGCACTACCTTTCCTAATACCGTAATTTAATTAATTCGGTTCCAATATTATTTGCTTATTAAATTCCCCATATTTAAAATATCATATGTCCATTAATTAAATAAATTACTGATAATTTATTTAATTAATATCTTTTATCCTTGATCATCCACTCAACCTTTATTTAATTATGCCAGAATAAATTCCACCTGCAGGGTTTCACATAATTAAATCTTTTTGAGCTTTCAAGGGGACATCATTAACCCGAATATTATCAGGACATGGATTCCTTCAATAAATAATATCCACCATGTATATAATTCCATCACCCAAAATATAATGATATAATTCAAAAGAATTATTTCATATATAAATCAAAGCATGTAAATAATATACACGTGTCAATTACTATTTCCGGATTAAGAACCTAAGCATTAATAATAACATAGAATTTTAGTTCTCCTTCTTAATCAGTATTAAGGGAACAATTCTAAATTTGATCCTATTCAATATACACAAAGTATACTAGTATTATTTATTAGTCAATATAAACTAATCTAAATAATACTACAGCCATACCAGTGGATTATCCAACACCACCTGTGCTGTGAACCTTATTATATTATATAACCGTATTTAACAATCTAATATACTGTATCCCATTTGATACTAGATTGTTGACAATATATAATATTAGACAACATATAAACATTCAAATGATTCTCAAATAAACTGGCCAGAAATAAATGTACATACTTCAAATAAATATTTTCAGTATACACTAACAATCTCCCACTTATACTCAAAATATTCTATGTGTACATCAGTGTTTATTTAATCCACTATTACATAAAAATCTATGTGTCCATCCATCTGACTCCTATCGCTTCCACATGCTTGTCAAAAACCTTGGTTGGCAAGCTCTTTGTGAAAGGATCTGCTCGGTTGTCTTCTGATGATATGTGAGCCACAACTATATCCCCTCGCTTTACGATTCGTCGTATGAGATGATACTTACATTCAATATGTTTAGCTGCTTTGTGGTCTCGCGGTTCCTTTGAATTTGCCACAGCACCAGTGTTATCACAATACACCGTCAAGCTCCTAGGCAAATTAGGTACCACATCTAAGTCCAAAAGGAAGTTCCTGAACCATACAGCCTCCTTGGCAGCCTTAGAGGCCGCCACGTACTCGACCTCCATGGTGGAGTCTGCAATGCATTTCTGCTTTACACTCTTCCATATAACGGCTCCACCTCCCAAAGTAAAAACATATCCCGAGGTTGATTTCCTCTTATCCCTATCTGATTGGAAATCTGAATCAGTATATCCCAAAAGAAATAGATCTGAGGCCTTGTAAATTAACATATACTCCTTAGTCCTTCTCAGGTACTTGAGTATAGTTTTTACTGCACTCCAATGTTCCTGACCTGGGTTCGACTGATATCTACTAACCATGCCTACAGCAAAGCAGATGTCAGGCCTCGTGCATAACATAGCATACATTAAGCTTCCACATGCTGAAGCATAAGGAACTGCTTTCATGCTCTCTATATCCTTAGGTGTCGAAGGACACTGCTTCTTAGATAGAGCAACTCCATGCTTAAAAGGTAAAAAACCTTTCTTGGAGTTCTGCATGTTAAAACGAGCTAATACTTCATCAATGTAGGGCTCCTGAGATAAAGCCAACATCCTTTTCTTGCGATCCCTTATAACTTTGATCCCAAGGATGTATGCCGCTTCACCTAAGTCCTTCATGTCAAATTGTTTGAACAACCATGCCTTTACTGATGACAACATCTCAACATTGTTTCCAATGAGTAAAATATCATCTACATATAGTACTAGAAAAACCACTGCATTACCTTCACTTCTCTTATACACGCATGATTCGCTTGGACTTTGATCAAATCCATATGACTGGACTGCCTGATCAAAACAAATATTCCAGTCTCTAGAAGCTTGTTTAAGTCCATAAATAGACCTCTTAAGCTTACATACCAGATGCTCTTGGCCTTCCTTAATGAATCCTTTTGGTTGTTGCATATAGATGGTTTCTTCAAGACTTCTATTAAGAAAAGCTGTCTTGACATCCATTTTCCAAATCTCATAATCGAGATGAACTGCTATAGATAAAAGAATACGGATTGACTTAAGCATGACTACCGGTGAAAAGGTTTCCTCATAATCGATACCTTCTTTCTGAGTATACCCTTTCGCAACAAGTCTTGCTTTCCAGGCTTTCACCTTTTTATCTAATCCCCTCTTTTTCTTGTAGATCCACTTACATCCAATAGGTTTTATACCTTTGGGTGGTTCCACGAGCTCCCAGACCTGATTAGAATACATTGATTCTATCTCAGATTCCATCGCCTTTTGCCAAAGATCTGCATCTTTGTCTTGTGCTGCCTCTTCGTATGTATGGAGATCATCATCATGTTCACCAGAGACCAAGTCTGAAGACTCTCCCAAAAATATGAATCTATCAGGCTGTTGAACAACCCTCCCACTACGACGAGGCACTGGTGCGGTATTAGTGACAAGTTGTACATTATGTTGTGGTTGTTCTACTTGTACTACAGCTTCATGGGTATTATTTGTCCCTCCCACTAGTTCCTCTAAAACGACACTACTCATGGGTTTGTGATTCATTATATATTTCTCCTCTAAGAATCTTGCATTGGTGCTAACAATGACATCCCGATTCTTCGGACTATAAAATAAATATCCTTTCGTTCCCATGGGGTAGCCTACAAACAACCTTACTTCTGTACGAGATTCTAACTTAGTCGCGTTCTTGTTCAGCACATGTGCTGGACAACCCCATATTCGAATATGTCTTAGACTCGGTTTATCCCCGGTCCACAATTCTAAGGGGGTTTTAGGAACCGACTTAGAAGGTACTAAGTTCAGAAGATAAGCTGCTGTCTCTAAGGCATGTCCCCAAAATGACTTGGGTAAATCCGAATAACTCATCATCGATCTAACACTCTCTAAAAGAGTCCGGTTCCTTCTCTCTGCTACACCGTTCTGCTGGGGTGTGCCTGGTACAGTTAACTGGGATTCTATCCCATTTTCTGATAAATATTCCCTAAATTCTCCAAGCAAGTATTCGCCACCACGATCTGATCGTAGTGACTTGATACTTTTATTAAGTCGCTTCTCCGTTTTAGCTTTGTACTCTTTGAACTTATCAAAGCACTCAGACTTACGGCGCAACAAATAAACGTACCCATATCTAGAATAATCATCAATGAAAGTGACGAAATATTCATAACCACCTCTTGCTTGGATATTCATGGGTCCACATAAATCAGAGTGAACCAATTCTAATACTTGTTTGGCTCTATTCCCCTTTGCCTTGAAAGGCCTATTAGTCATTTTACCTTCCAAGCAGGATTCACAAACTGGAAATGGCTCCACTGCCAATGAGCTTAAAGGCCCGTCTACTACCAGTCTTTGAATCCTCCTCAAGTTAATATGACCTAATATCAAGTGCCAAAGATATATTTGGTTCAAACTAGAAGGTTCCTTTCTTTTAGTAGAGTTAGAAGATGTGTTGTTCAATTCCCTAAATTACAGTTGTAGTGCAGGTTGACTAGGATTAATTATATACAAATTGTCTTGCAATGTACCAGAACATATAATTCGTTTATTCATCATAATAGAAATATTACGATCCAAACAAACATTATAACCATCCAAAGCAAGTTTAGAAACCAAAATTAAATTCCTTCTAAAAGAAGGTACATAAAGACAATTGTTCAAAACCAAAATCCTATCAGAACCAAAAGATAAATGAATAACTCCTACTGCAACTACTGCTACTTTCGTAGCATCTCCCATGAACACATATATCTCACCATCTCTAAGCATTCTGGATAGTTGGAACCCCTGCATAGAATTACAAACATGATCAGTGGCTCCTGTATCTACACACCAAGTGCTCATAGATATAGCCGCTATAAATGTTTCTATAACTAGAGAAAGAGACATACCAGTATTGTTTGTCTTCTTAGGAAGAGGACAATCCTGTTTCCAGTGACCTGACTGTTTGCATCTGAAGCACTTTCCCTTAGGCTTTTTCACACCACCCTGAACTCCCACTGCCTTCACAGCATTCTGTGTCTGAGCCTTTTTCTTCTTCTTAATACCTTTCGGCTTAGAGGAAGAACCTTTCTCAGCCACATTCACTTGAACACTCTGCCGAAATAATCGTTCAGCTGCCTGAAGTTCTGTCAGCAGTTCCGCGAGACTATACTGCCTCTTGTTCATGTTGTAATTCAAGCGGAACTGCTCAAAACTCTTGGACAAGCTCATAAGGATAATGTCAATCTGGGTTTCCCCGTCAAGTTCAGCACCAAGGATCTCTATCTCATTCAGATGCGACATCATCTTGAGAACATGATCCCTTACAGGTGTGCCTTCAGCCATCCGAGTGTTCATTAAAGCCTTCATGGCTACTTGCCTAGAAGCCCTATTCTGATCTCCAAAAAGTTCCTTGAGATTAAAGAGCATATCCGAAGCAGTGGCCATAGACTGATGCTGATGCTGCAAAACACCCGACATTACTGCCAGGATGTAACATCACGACATCTCATCAGCCTTAATCCACCATTTATAATACTCTTTCTCATCTTCAGGAGCATCAGCAGCAGGCTGTTCAGGCTTGGGTTCATAAGTGCAAAACTTGTACTCCTCAGCAGTCAACACAATGTCCAAATTTCGTTTCCATTCAATATAGTTAGGTCTGGTAAGTTTGTTATCCTTAAGTATGGTGAATAGTGGATTAAAGCCCATTTTATCCTGAGAATCATGCATAAAAACATCACATAAATAAGGGTGCATTAATTATTAAGATCTAAATATTAAAATTTAATGCACTAACATCTAAACACCATAAGCTTTTGGTACGCCACGATGTGCGACATGTATACCACCTAATTTTGTTTAAATGCTACTTCGGTCCTATTACTAAACAATATGCCACGTTGGGGTGGACTATATTATTTTTCATAGCTAAGTGTATACCATCATCAAATCTTAAATTATTCAAAATCTATGGAACTTGGTACGCCACGATGGGTGGCGTGTATACCTTCCAATATTTGTAATTTTACCTTGAATAGAATACTTCAATTCAATATTCATCAATGGTTTGATTTCCAGGTAGTGGAGGAGTCACATCGGTCTCGCTTAAAACCCACTGCCTTACAAGTTCGATGAACCCGTTTTTGACAAAATCGCCCCAAATCAGAAATAAAGAAAATCCGTATTTATTCCTTTCAAAATTTATTAATTTAAGAAGTTTGTTCTAGTAATTTCTATAACATTCTAGACACCATAAATTATATGCCACGATGGGTGACGTATATATAATTTATATTCGTCTTTATGTTAAATTACCTACAACCAATAATGGAGACCATGGGATTTAATTTCATATTAATAATTTTTTTTTATTAAAATTGAGGAATTTTAAAATTAAATGGGGCCCTATGTTGTTATAATTATGTCTAATCATGCATTCAAAATACACACGTAATTTTAGCAACATATAACATTTAATTAAAGCAATAAATAAATTTTATGTCCATGTCGTCCTAATTAAGTTAAACATGCAATTTTAAAAGAATTACACACATAATTAAAGACACACATAATCAATAAATTAAAGCAATAATTAAAATTTAATGGAAAAAATTAAAATAAATTTTCCACTATTATGGCCCTTGAAAAAAAATCCAGCTCTCAAAAAAAATCTGCCCCAAGCGCGTCCCGACGCCCCCAGCAGCCCCAGCAGCCCCAGCAGTCCTAGCTGCCGCGGCGGCCCCAGCAGCCCCAGCTGCCGCAGCGGCCGCAGCGCGCGCCTGTTGCTTTTCTGTGAGTTTTGTTTTGATTTTGTTCGATCCAAACATCAATAGCAGCCCCTTGTAATCGCACAGCGGAACAAAAAACTACCGGAATTGATTTCCGATCGCACATAACTATTACAAAATACCCGGAACAATTACAAAAAAATAGATCTAATACAAAACTAATTTTGTAAAATCTATTCTAACACGATCAACCCTCGTGTAAATTACAACCACGATTAAACCACGTGAAAACCAAAACAAAAATTAACCACGATTAAACCACGTGGGATCCAAACACATAATTAAAATATACATGGCCATAATAGTGGATTAACAACCTGCATCAAAACCAATATAAGCAAAATACTATATACACGCATATATAATTACGACATGGACATTATATCATAAAAGGTAGAACCCATTACCAGGCTCTTGATACCAATTGTTGGGAACCACGGACTTAGGGTGTTACTACGTTTTACGATAAAGATTACGAAAAGAGGATTACCTTGTTAATGGTTGATTCCACTCTCTTCTATTGTATTCCCAAATTCCCTTGAGCGAAGTGTGGCCTCCGTCTTCTCAAGTTATCCTCTCTTCTTGCTCCTTGGTGGCTACAATATGTTTTCACACAATCCCAAGCAAGAAGAGAATAAGAATATATATAGGCTACAATAGGGACCATGGATAATTAGGTTGGGCCTTCTAATTACATCTTAAGCCTAGCCCAATGTAATTAAATATTAATTCAATCCACTAAAGAATTAATATTTGCACTACCTTTCCTAATACCGTAATTTAATTAATTCGGTTCCAATATTATTTGCTTATTAAATTCCCCATGTTTAAAATATCATATGTCCATTAATTAAATAAATTACTGATAATTTATTTAATTAATATCTTTTATCCTTGATCATCCACTCAACCTTTATTTAATTATGCCAGAATAAATTCCACCTGCAGGGTTTCACATAATTAAATCTTTTTGCGCTATCAAGGGGACATCATTAACCCAAATATTATCAGGACATGGATTCCTTCAATAAATAATATCCACCATGTATATAATTCCATCACTCAAAATATAATGATATAATTTAAAAGAATTATTTCATATATAAATCAAAGCATGTAAATAATATACACGTGTCAATTACTATTTCCGGATTAAGAACCTAAGCATTAATAATAACATAGAATTTTAGTTCTCCTTCTTAATCAGTATTAAGGGAACAATTCTAAATTTGATCCTGTTCAATATACACAAAGTATACTAGTATTATTTATTAGTCAATATAAACTAATCTAAATAATACTACAGCCATACCAGTGGATTGTCCAACACCACATGTGTTGTAAACCTTATTATATTATATAACCGTATTTAACAATCTAATATTATGTATCCTATTTGATACTGGATTGTTCACAATATATAATATTAGACAACATGTAAACATTCAAATGATTCTCAAATAAACTGGCCAGAAATAAATGTACATACTTCAAATAAATATTTTCAGTATACACTAACATGTTGTTCAGAATTCTGAGGTGATAGCAGGTACACTTTTACTCAATAATGTCAAAGCTAAAGTATTGATTGATTCGGGAGCAACAAGATCTTTCATATCAGAAAATTTTGTTGATAAGCTTCAATGTGATAAAATGATTATGAGTGAGGTAGTAAATGTGGTAATTGCGAACCAAGAGAAGATTCCTGTGAATCAATTCTGTCCGAAGTGTGAGATTGATATTTCGGGGTATAAGTTTTCAGCCGACTTGATACTCTTCAAGTTGGGAGAGTTTGATATAATTTTAGGTATGGATTGGTTAGGTGAGAATAACGCCCAGATTAATTGTAAGACCAAGAAAGTGTTTTTAAAGGCGAAGAGTGGAGAGAAGGTAGTATTTAAGGGGCAGAGGCAAGAGCAACTATTTCTTACAATCGTTCAGGCTAAGAAGCTACTTAGAAAAGGTTGTGAGTCGTTCCTAGCGTATGTAGTGGATTCAGAAAAGGGCAACCCCAACATAGAAGATATCCCTGTAGTTAACGAGTTTCCCGATGTGTTTCCAGACGAACTACCAGGCTTACCACCAGATCGACAAATCGAGTTCGAGATCAACCTTACTCCAGGCACAGAACCAGTTTCAAAGGCCCCATATAGAATGGTACCAGCAGAAATGAAAGAGTTGGTGAGCCAGCTACAAGAATTGTTGGATAAAGGAGTGATACGGCCAAGTACGTCGCCATGGGGAGCACCTGTTCTATTTGTAAAGAAGAAATATGGGAGTATGCGGCTATGTATAGATTATCGGGAGTTGAATAAGGTAACGATCAAGAACCGCTAGCCGCTACCAAGAATAGATGACCTTTTTGACCAGTTGAAGGGAGCAAAATGCTTTTCAAAGATTGACTTGAGATTGGGATACCATCAATTAAAGATCAAAGAAGAAGATATTCCCAAGACAGCATTTAGGACCAGATATGGGCATTATGAATTCCTAGTAATGCCGTTTGGATTGACCAACGCCCCGGCCGCATTTATGGATTTGATGAATCGAGTATTTAAGAAGTATTTGGACAAGTTTGTCATGGTATTCATTGATGACATCCTTATTTATTCTAAGTCGGAAGAAGAACATAATCAACACCTCTGGATAGTATTGGAGATACTTCGTCAAGACAAGTTGTATGCCAAGTTTACCAAATGTGAGTTTTGGTTAAATGAAGTTCAATTTTTGGGGCATGTCATTGGAAATGAAGGAGTTAAAGTGGATCCGGCAAAGATTGAGGCAGTTATGAGTTGGGAGAGGCCAAAGACTCCTACGGAAGTGCGAAGTTTTCTAGGATTGGCAGGATACTACAGAAGGTTTGTCAAGGATTTTTCGAAAATCGCCACGCCATTGACCAAGTTAACCAGAAAGAATCAAAAGTTTGAATGGAGTGCAGAATGTGAGGATAGCTTTCAAGAGTTGAAGCAGAGATTGGTAACAGCTCCGGTGTTAGTGCTTCCAGATGACCAAGGAAACTTTGTGATATTCAGCGACGCTTCACATAAGGGATTGGGCTGTGTGTTAATGCAACACAGTAAGGTGATCGCGTATGCGTCAAGACAGTTGAAACCGCATGAGTTGAAGTACCCGACGCATGACTTGGAACTAGCTGCCATAGTATTCGCACTTAAGATTTGGAGACATTATCTCTACGGAGAGAAGTGTGAAATCTACACTGATCACAAGAGTTTAAACTACATTTTCACTCAGAAGGAGCTCAATATGAGGCAAAGGAGATGGTTGGAATTGATCAAGGACTACGATTGCTCGATAAATTACCATCCTGGAAAGGCGAATGTTGTGGCCGATTCACTAAGCAGAAGAGAGAGATTGAATATGATGGCAACACTAAAGGAATTGTGTGAAGAGATTAAGAAATTCGGATTAGAACTTTATAATTATGGAATGGTTGAAGAAGTTTGTCGTGCAATGACTTTTCAGCCGACACTAGTGGAAAAGATAAAGAAATATCAAGAAGAAGTAATGGAGAAAGAGAAGAATCAGTTAACTGGAGAGGAGATTAATACTCAAAGGGATGAGCAAGGGATACTAAGGTTTTCCTCAAGAATTTGGATTCCTCATGTACCTGAATTGAAGAATGAGATCCTACAAGAAGCCCATAATTCAAGATTTTCAATCCACCCAGGAAGCACCAAGATGTATCGGGACTTAAAGCAGAACTTTTGGTGGCCAAATATGAAGCGAGACGTGGCAGAATGGGTTGCGAAGTATTATACTTGTCAAAAGGTGAAGGCAGAACATCAACGACCAAGCGGATTAATTCAGCCCCTAAAGATTCCAGAATGGAAATGGGAAAATATTGCTATGGATTTTATAGTGGGACTACCACGAACGAAATTCGGTCATAACGCTATATGGGTTATAGTTGATCATCTTACGAAGTCGGCGCATTTCCTTCCAATTAACGAGAAGTCGTCATTGGACAAATTGGTTCATCTGTATGTGCGCGAAATCGTACTAAGGCATGGAGTACCCGTATCAATAGTTTCAGACAGAGATCCCCGATTTAACTCGAGATTCTGGAAGCAATTTCAGGAATGTCTTGGCATAAAGTTGAATATGAGCACGACATACCACCCGTAGACTGATGGTTAGAGTGAAAGGACAATTCAAACAATCGAAGACATGTTGCGCAGTTGTGCAATCGATTTTGCAGGAAGTTGGGACGACCACTTGTCGTTGATTGAATTCTCTTACAACAATAGCTATCATTCCAGTATCGGCATGCCACCATACGAAGCTTTGTACGGGCGAAAATGTAGATCACCAACAAGTTGGGATGAAGTAGGAGAAGGAAGAATTCTCGGCTCGAAATTGGTACAACAGTTGCATGACACAGTCAAGTTAATTCAGAAAAGGTTACTTGCTGCTCAAGATAGACAGAGGAAGTATGCGGATCCAGCACGTAAGGATGTTCGATACCAAGTTGGTGAAGCTGTTTTGCTGAAGGTGTCACCAAGAAAAGGGTTGTCTAGATTTGGCAAGAAAGGAAAGTTAGCACCTAGATATATAGGTCCTTTTGAAATTTTGAGTCAAGTGGGAAAGGTGGCCTACGAGTTGGCCTTACCACCTCAGTATCAGCATGTGCATAATGTATTCCATGTGTTGTTGCTTAAGAAGTACAATCCTGACACTAGCCATGTGATAGAATATGAACCTGTAGAAATTCAGGCAGACCTGTCGTTTGTGGAGCAACCTGTCAAATTACTCGACTGGCAAGTAAAGAGTCTTAGGAATAAGTCGGTAAAGTTAGTGAAAGTACTTTGGAGGAACCCCAAGGTCGAAGAATCAACTTGGGAGTTAGAGTCTGAACGCGTTCCCGGTATCCTCATCTATTCTCTTAGATTCTGGGGACAGAATCCCTTAAGGGGGAGAGGATGTTACGACCGGCATTTTATGTAATATTATCTGTGGATTTTATGTGATATTAAAGCCGTAAGTGAATATACTTAATGGTTGTACCTTGTGTGAATGAAAAATTTCTGCATTTTAAATTTACTTTATGTAATATATGATTTTTCAAAGCGAGAGTTTATTTATTTCCCTTATTTTTAATTTATAAGGAATATTCTAAACCTTGGAGAAATTTTCTTTTAAAAGTTATTTTATTCACAAATTTCAAAAGTGATTTTATAAAATTTCTAAAAATCCAAGTTATTTTATGGTATAAATTTTATAATTTTTGACCTTGTATTTTATTTTATAAAAATAAATATTTACAAATTTTATTGGTTATAATTATCAAATTACATAAGAGACCTTGCATGCAAATCACCCTTCTATTCTCTCAAAGGGCAAATAAGACTTTTCCAACCCCACTAACTCATTTGATTATTATCAAATTACTACATTAGCCTTGCATGCAAAATGGCCTAACTTTAGCTAAAGGACATTTTTGTAAGTTCTCACTTCCACTCATTATTTGTCAACCAAAAAGTATAAAATAAAAGTTTAAGTGGGATAAGTCATTCCACTCATTCCACACTCCAACACCCCACAAATTTTTCTCCTCCCCCTTCCACCATTGCTCTCGGCCGAAGGCCTATTTCCCCACCCCCCCTTCCATTTTTCAATTCATTCTTCATTTTCCCCAGTGTAAATCTTCTACCTACATTCATCTTATATACTTTCCAAGTATTTTGTGACTTGGAAGTTGAAGTTTCATGGATGCATGTGTAGTTCTTATATGATCTCCAAAGAGAAACTCTTGATTCTTATGAATTCAAGAGCTCTCTATGAGATATATTATGTATATGTGCTAACTAAGTGTTTTATGGAGATATCATGCTTTAAAATCCTTTGCATGCTACTGAAATTTCATTATATATTTATGTTTAGCCATGCATGCTAGTTTTAAGATATTAAAATGATGATCAACCATGTTTTGCATGCTACTCTTTTCGAAATCATGTTGTTATGTTTAAAAATCTATAAATTCGAAATATGTGTGCTTAAAATAGATTGTTTCCATGATAAATTTCTTATTAATAGTTAAAAGAAGTTATATTTCATGATTATTAAGGATGAGTAATAGGTGCAAATCGATTTTGCAAGCATTTAAAACTTTATGCCTAGCCGAAATCTTGTTATGTGTTTTCCATGAGTTGCATGTCATATTTTTTAGTTGCATGTTGTTAATTTTTGGGCATGGATGATCTCCCCTTCTGTTGAGAAACTATTTTAGGACATTAAGACACTAGGTTTGCTTTGGAAAGAGTTGGGTGCTTGGTTTTTAAGTGGGAGTTAAGGTGGAAAGGGATTAGTTGGTGTTTTTATTTTTCCAGATTTGATGCACTAGTTTATGGGGAAGTTTTGAATAAGCATTTGTTGTGCACTTTGAGGCCAAGCCACCAGAAGTTAGTATTGAGAGTATATAAAAGGTTTTAGGACTTGGTTGGAGGTTTGCATGTCGTTTGGTTAGGTGCACAAGTAGAATCACAAAATGTGTCCAGCAGGAGACAGTTTTGTTGCAACTTAGATATAGGGAGATTTGACCATGTCATGGGTAGACCCTCATTAGGCCCTTTTGGGCCTTAGTTAGAGGGAGTGTCAGAGGAGTTTTTCCAGCCATAATTCATAGGATATAAGTTAGAACCATGTGTCATAATTTAATTCAAGTCAGGGCGTTTTCTGCCCAGGAAAACAGGGGAACCTTGGACTTTAAGCTTAGGCCCAAGAAGGCCCAAGCTAGGCCCTTGAGCCACATCAAGTTTGGGAGATGCCCTAAGGTCAGGAGAGTCTTGTGTAAGAGTTTTGAAGGAAAATTTGTAGTTTAAGAGTGTCTAATGCACTCAAGAAACCATAGTTGTCATTCTGAAATTTACACCAGTGAGCACTTTCACTTAATACATAGTTTTAGAACACTTAGGAGTGAGATCTAGGTTGACCACCATAGTTGTAAGATAGTATAAGGTCAGTAGAGGAAAAGGCCCAAGTGAGGGTCAATAGGTCTTGGATAGTTTAGTAAAGGCACCTCGAGTTAGGAAGCCAAAACTAGAAGACTTTGTCTAGTTTAGCGACCAAGTGACTTAAGTTGGGGGATCGAGATCATCCAAGCCTAGTGTTGCATTATGTTGTATATGGTGTTATTTGGTATTAATATATGATATGTGAGTATATGTGGCTATGTGTGTGCAATTATATTTATAAGGTGAATATAAATTAAGTGCATATAGGCCTAAGTGCCATCCGTGTTTAATTTTGGGTTGTAAATAGGTTAAGTTGGTGAGAATATATTATAATGAGGATTATTATTATTTATGTAGGATCTCGAGACGAGATAATGAGGATTATTATTATTTATGTAGGATCTCGAGACGAGGGTAAACTTGCCATAAAGGTCGAGTGAAGCTTCCAGTTGCTCCTACCAGTCAGACCAGACCAGCCTTTCTCAAGGCAAGTGATTCAACCTATCTTCGTATTCACTGCAATTGTGTAACAAATAGTTCATATATATTGACGCAACTATCCTGAGTCATTTTGATATATTTAAATCAACATATCTTATGTTTATCTTTGAATCATATAGAAATGCCATGAACCCTCGAGTATGTATTGCAAAGTAGTCTTATCATGATAGTATATTAAAGTAAGATGAATGCCATAATAAAATAAAGGGTTGTTATAATACTTGATTGATCCTCTTGATTAACATGCTAATGATCCCTAAAGTGCTGATATCTCACCCTGATGCTTGAACCCCTATAGAAACTTCACCTTGATACCTAAAAGCCAGATATTTATCAAAGTTGTTCCTCATTGATTGATACCCCTCTTTCTTATCCTAAAGCTTAACAATTCTGATATATCCTGAGTTAAAGATCACTCTTCATACCTTAACACCCTTAGTATTCATGAAGCTTATCTTCTTGATGATCTAGCATTTGCACCTTGACGAGAAACCATTGCTTTAAGCCCAGTTTGGCACTACCCCTCCATAATATCCAATAGCCTCACTAAATTTCCTTGTCCAAGTTATATATATGAAATCCTTTTAGTTACCCTAATAAAGTAAAGTTTAGTGGATCATGGCCTTGAGATTTAGTACTATACTTCCCGTGTTTCGAGTTGATCTATAATCCCTTGATGAAAATGTTTACTGTTAAAAGAGATTTTGGTCATAAATCGGCATCAGTTTTTGAAATAAATAAAATGTGGATTTTCAGTCCCAAAGGGGGATAAATGTTTTCTTTGAATAGTGGATCTGGACTGAGACGCGAGTCCTTTTCACGCTTATATTAGGCTTAAAAGTTGCCTAGGGATCCCATTAATGTTTTAGAACCCAGCGAGGTTCGAGATTACTTCGCGGCTGATCACCGGCTGTAATCCGTAGCGTCATAAAATGACTTTGATTAAGATATGATTTTGAAATTGTTTTGATACAAGCAAAATGATGCCATCACCCATAGTTTTACCTCTCGTTATCATTGGTTATGTCTCCCCATTGTCATTCTTTAATGTATATCTCGATTTGTGTTTCGTATCGTACTGTTTAGTACTTGTTGAGCATTTGGCTCACTCCTTGCTTTACCCTGATATTATAGCTAGCAGCTATGGTTAGATTCAAGCAGACTGCCCGTAAGACCTGTGATGCTGATGCTTATGTTCGAGCTCAGGTAGAATAAGAGATAGTAGTTTTGTGTGATGACTCGCTGTTCCAAACCCTAAACTGTAAGATCTTGGAGTTGGTTATGTTTACTTCTTTTTAAAATGTTGTAATAGTTATATTTAATTTGCTGTTTAAGTTGGGGGCGTGACATGCAAAGCTGAATGATTTCTGTGTTGAGAAGGGCATCTCAAGACAGTTTTCAACACCAAGGACACCACAACAAAATGGAGTGGTTGAGAGGAAGAATCGAACATTGGTTGAAGCTGCAAGGACTATGCTTAATGAAGTCAATCTTCCTACCTACTTTTGGGCTGAAGCAGTTAACACTGCATGCTATACTCAAAACAGAACCCTGATCAACAAGGTATAGGAGAAGACCCCTTATGAGTTAATGGCCAACAAGAAACCAACAGTGAAATACTTTCACGTGTTTGGAGGGAAGTGCTTTGTGCTTAAGGATGATGAGCATCTTGGAAAATTTGATGTTAAAGCTGAAGAAGGTATCTTTCTGGGCTATTTTCTAGAGTCAAAGTCTTACAGGGTGTATGTGATTAGTGATCAAAAGGTTGTGTAAAGCCTTAATGTAATATCCGGGATATCGCGTGTAATTATTTTATCAATAAATGATTATTATATAATTTTTATGTGATTTTTAGTGAATTATCAATTAATTGATATTGATAAATGGATGTATATATGTGATTAAATGGGAGTATATTAATTTTATTATGTCCACAATAAAATATAAATAATTATGATATTTTTCTGGTAATTTTTGGATCATTATATGATTTTATATAGATTTATGAATTTATTAATTATTTTCTGCATAATTACAAAACTATCTTATAAAACCGGAAATCGTCCAAATTCAACTGTTTTTATGTTTTTACAACCCGAAACTCTTGGAAAAACTCCTTCCTAACCTAATCAGGATATTATGAACATTTTCCGTGTTTTAACTTTTTCAATCCGGATTACAGTTTGACCCATACGCATCCCGACGTACAATTTTAGATTTGATAATCATTTTAATATATCAACAAGACCTGTATTCCCAAAAGATGGGGTATAATTACAAAATTTTCTTATACATTATTTTATAAGAAGTCCGGTTTGGATAATTATCCAATACGGGTATCAAAACGGATCCTTTTTGCAGTTACTTAGCGGCTAAGCAACTAATTTAACGATCCAATATGATCCAACACGATCCAATATTCCATAAATATATATGGCCTTTTTATTATTTCATTTTAGTCGTATAATCACAATCATTCAGTTAAAACTATTAATTTACAAAGAAAAATCATAAAAACGTTACGTTCTTGAAAATCAAACGCACGAACGAAGGCATTATCGAACTCCGATACAACTATTTTGGTGCATAAATTAAGGTATTTTTCTTATTTAGTTGTTTTATATCAAATTAATTATAGATTAAATTAGGAATTTTTGTTCTTGATATTGTTGATATAATTTGATGCTGAAATCATGTAGATCTTTTCTTTCTGGTCAATTTGGTATATTATATGTCAAAAATAGAGTTCGATAACATATAGAAAGTTGAGTTTGCTTTTCGAATTTCAGAAATTAGGGTTTATATGTTTAAATGTTCTTAATCAATTTTGGGTATTTTTAAACCGTTGATTCTGGATTGAAATTGAGGATACCATTGTGTAGATTGTCTCAAGACGATTCGATCCATATAATTAGTTATGGGGATGGACTGCAGAATCGAGCTCGCCAGAACGAAGCTCATTGGAAACGAAGAAGTTCCAGCCGGTTTTCCGGGTGACTGGAATAGTCTTTACGAAATTGGAGGCCACGACAAGGTACATGGTGTCGAGTACTGTTGATCCGTAGTTTCTGGTGGGTTTCTAGACGGAATCGGCCGGCCGACGATGTCGCCGTCAGTGACTCACAGGAGAAGACGGAAAATTACAGTTTAGCCTCCTTTGTTTTCTTAACCTTGCAATTATATTTTAAACTTTACAATCCTTACAGTTTTAACCCTACGACTAAAAGTTTTGAAAACTTACACTTTACACCCTGAAAAATATTTTATTTTTATTTATTTAATTTCAAAAATCATTTTTATAATCCCAAAAGTTTATTTTAAAAATAAATCTGAATTATTTAGTTCATTAATTTTAGTTAATAATTAATTATTTAATTAATTTAAATATTAATTGATTAATTAATTTAATTAGTTATTAATTAATTTTAATTGATTATTTCATTAGATTCAATTATTTATTTGGATTTGAAAATCTTGAAAAATAGTTTCGAGTTTAAAAATATTATTTAAAATTATTTTCAAGGCTCAGTAATTATTATAAAATTATTTTAAAGTCAGATTCGGGTGTTCGAACCCTATTATTTAATTATAAAATGATTCGGAGACCCGTTTTAATTTCAAAAAATGTTCAAAAAATCGTATTAAATATTGGGAAAATCATTTCTTACTCCGAATCTTCTTTGAATAACTATTTTAATTGAATATCTTGCGTGCTATGTGTATATATTAACTTCTTGAGATATAATATGACTGTATGTGCATTGTTTGATGGTTTTATTCATAATTTTCAATCCGTACGTCGGATTTGGGTGAAACGAAGGGTAGTTGGAAGCTTGTAACGAATAGAACGAAATGAGAAGTAGTATTGATAAATACATGTGACGTTTAACAGAGGAAGCGAGACGTAGAAAAGGAAAGCAACTGATTGGCGAGTGAGAACTAATTGCAAGTGTTAGTAAAGTAAAAGCGGATTGATAAGGCAAGTGTTCCTATTCTTCTTGATTATATTGCAAGTATTGTGAACTTTGTTCATTATGTTGCAATTATTCCAAATAGTTCTTATTCCATATTGCAAGTACTTTGAAGTACTTAACCCTAAACCCTGATTCTTATTGATCTTGAGCCATAAGTCTTATTCTTCGTAAACCATTGATTGTTGAATTCTCAGATACGAACCATACATATATGATACTACTCCACAAATACATATACACCACATACTGATTCTTAGTACTAAATTGCTCGATATACCAACCCTTTTGCTTTGTTTAACAGAAGACCAATCCTTGTAACCCTTGAACCCTTGGTCTTCTACTTTCTGATTCTTTATTTGATTGAAAGCCAATCTTTATGATTCCATTGTTATACCTTCGTGAATTATGAATCACCCTACGCTTCGAGATAAATGTTGTTTATGATTCAGCTTATTGATTTACATTGCTTATCATATTATTATTCTGGAATTGGATTATTTTTAAATATGGACCAGATTCATGGTCGGACCAGATTCGTGGTCATAATAGGCCAGTATATGCCTTGGATCCAGTATATAGAGCAAAGCTGGGAGCCTTGCTCGGGGTTAGTGCGTGACTGATCAGTAGCCTAACCTTGGTTTTTAAAATAAAAATGAATATCCAATTCTAATCATTGCTTATCAGTAAACTTGATTCTTTATATCATTTCAGTTGATCATTGTTAATCTCAGTAACTGTCATTGTGACTTGCTGAGCTAGTTAGCTCACTCTTGCAAATCTGTTTATATTCTTTTCTAGTGAAAAATGAAATTGGTAGTTGCGAGGATCCCCAGACAAGTGTGCGAGCTAGATATCCATGTTAAGATGGGATAAGCTAGCAAATGATGTTTAGTTTAGTTTGTGTTGATAGTTGGTAATAAAGTTCAAACTTCAATTGTAAGATAAATAAACTGGGATTTGGTACGTTTGTAATATAAATAAGGTTGTGGCTTGTGGGCATACTTTAAACTGCGTCGATCAGTGGATTTGGTATGTTTATAATATAAATAAGGTTTGGAGGGTGTCACAGGTTTGACATCAGAGCTACAGTTTAAAGTCACTGCCACAAGTTTAGATTGTCGGGAATGGGTAGAGGGTTAAGATTAGATTTAAAAAATAAAGAAATAGAACGTCAAGAGGTTGAGTGCGACTAAATAGTAGGTTTTAGTATGATTTGTGACAAGATTAGAGATTCTCATCCAACAACGTGATTTTTAGATAGCGGCGATAATGGATTCCTTTATCTCGATATCATCTGATCATTCAGAGCCTTCAATCGGAAGACCGTCATCAGAGCTGCGTCTTGCTCTTCCACCAGTGTCAGCTATAATACCAGTTGCGACGGTTGCACCACTGTAAACTATTCCACTTCCTGGAGTGAGACCACCTATTCGAGGAGTCCCCCACCCGCTGATTCTGACTCCACTGAACATTCAGTTGCGGGTGCATCTTTTCATTTTACTTTATACTCTGTTCCATACTATAGTTATAAGGCTCTTTTTTGGAACGAGAAGCCCTGTTGGCACAGATCTAGGAGCTACAACACATTATATGGACTATAAATATTGACAGAAATGTGAGGAAGCTTCGGAATAAGATTCAGGTGACACGAAGAGTACTTGAGGCCAGACTTCATGGAGCTACTTGTGGGTATGCAGCCCCAGATGCTTTTATGAGGTGGACCATATAGGTATTGGAGGATTTGGAGAGGCTTGGTGGGCTAGATTTTCCCTGAAGCTAGATGACAGAGATGATGTGATGGCTGATATATGTATAATAGTGTGTAATGCGTATTATCAGACTTTTGGTGGGTATATAAATAAATAAGACTTGCTGCATAATGGATAATCCTGTTGTACCTTTGCCTTTAATAAAACATTTTGCGCTTGTACTACCAAAATTTGACATATATATCGGTACCTTTCCTTTTCCAGCATTATCATTTACTTTACCATACCTGTTTTATAAACTCATATGATAACATGCACCTTTCTCCCCTAACTTTTTACATTCTGTAAAGAAGCATGCAATTTACTTAGTTCAATTATTAAAAATGTTTTCAAAAAGAGATATTCTTTTCTGCAAGAAATTTTTTTATAAAAAGGATTTGATTTAAAGGCTAAATAAATTGTTTGACTCTTTACTAGAAAATGCCTTCCAGAAGAAACAACCATTCTACCAACCAAAATGAAGAAACCAACAACAATAACAGCAACACCCAAGATAGTAATAACCAGAATGTTAATCCAGGTCCCATAGACCCAACTATAGCCCAGATTCTTCAGATCATGGCCCATCAAATAGTCCACCTGACTTAACAACAGCAGAGGCAGAATAATCCTCAGGTAACCTTTAAGACCTTTCAGGTGGTGAATCCCACAGAGTTTAAGGGTTCTGTAGATCCTATTGAGGCAAGAGTCTGGTTGAAGGAAATTGAGAAGGCATTTGCCTTAGTCAAGGTGAGAGAGGAACAGAAGACTGAGTTTGTGAGTTTTTATCTAAAGAATGAAGCCACCTACTGGTGGGAAACTTTAAAGACATTGGAAGGTACATATGAGGTTATGTGGGATAGATTCAAGGAATTGTTTTTGGAGAAGTATTTCCCTCAGTTTGTTCAGGATCAAATGGAATTGAAATTTCTGGAGCTCAAGCAGGGGAATATATCAGTGGTAGATTATGAAAGTAAGTTTGAGGAGTTGTCCAGGTTTGTACCATCATATGTGGACACTGATAGGAAGAAAGCTAAGAGGTTTCAGCAAGGAATCAAGCCATGGATTCGTGCGAAGGTAGCCATATTTCAATTGGATACGTATGCAGGAGTTGTGCAGAAGGATATGATTGCGGAAACAAAGAGTGAAATGTCTCGGAAGGAGAACGAAGGTAAGAAAAGGAAGTTCGAGGGAAATGAAGGACAACCCCAAGCAGGAAATTTTCCAAATTTCAATCAGAGGAAAGGCAAGTTCCAGCCTGGAAAGAATTTTAACAGACAGAATACAGGAAATGGAGGACAAGGTAACCGTCCAACCGCTGGGAACCAGCCAACCCATCAGAGGCCAGTTTTACCTGATTGTCAAGTCTGTGGAAAGAAGCATGGAGGAGTTTATAACAAGTTGAATATGGTCTGCTACAGATGCAACCAGAGGGGGCACTACTCAAGGGAGTGCCATAACCAGCCAGCCAAAAAGCCAGCTAATAAGGATCAGCCTACCAGGAATCAGGAAGGCAAAGTTCTAGAAATTGGGTATACCTGTTTCAAGTGCGGAAAGCCAGGACACATAGCAAGGGATTGTAAGACACCAGTTCCAGTCAACAATACACTGAGAATCATGGGAGCTACTCCAACTGTGAATGAACCTCCCAGAGCTAGATTTTATGACATGTCTGTGAAAGATGCTATCATGGACACTGATGTTGTGGTAGGTACGCTTACTGTCAATTCTTTATGTGCTAAAGTGCTAGTAGATTCGGGAGTAACTCGATCATTTATTTCTCAAGATCTTGTTAATAAGATGAATTGTCCAATTGAATTGTTAAGTGAAATTATGACGGTAGAATTAGCAAATCAGGAACATGTATCTGTGAACCAAGTATGTAAGAATTGTAAGATTGAGATTTATGGCAATAAGTTTGATGCTGACTTGATACCATTTAAGTTAGGAGAGTTCGACGTTATTTTAGGAATGGAATGGCTATCTAAGCATGAATCTCAGATAGACTATCGTAACAAGAAGATAATTTTGAAGACATCAGACGAGAAAGTGGTAACGTTTAAAGGTCAAAAGCAAGCAAAGAAGTTCTTGACGATGATTCAAGATAAGAAACTATTACGACAAGGATGCGAGCATTTCATTGCCTATGTGATAGACAGAAGTCAGGAGCCAGCAAAACTGGAAGATATTCTTGTGGTAAATGAATTTCCAAACGTGTTTCCAGATGAATTACCAGGACTTCCTCCAGATAAAGAAATTGAGTTTGCAATCGACTTAACACCTGGAACGGAACCAGTATCTAAAGCCCCGTACAGAATGACGCCAGTTGAAATAAAGGAATTGGCAAAGCATTTGCAAGAATTATTGGAAAAAGGAGTGATTCGACCCAATGTATCCCCATAGATTGTACCGATACTCTTTGTTAAGAAGAAAGACGGAAGCATGAGGTTATGCATCGACTATCGAGAACTCAATAAGCTTACAATTAAGAACAAGTATTTGTTACCTCGAATCGATGATTTATTTGATCAGCTGACAGGAGCTAAGTATTTCTCTAAGATTGATTTGAGATCCGGATATCACCAATTGAAGATTAAACCTGAAGATATATTAAAGACAGCTTTCAGAACAAGGTACGGTCATTATGAATTCTTAGTAATGTTTTTTGGATTAACCAATGCCCCAACAACATTTATGGACTTGATGAACAGAATTTTTAAGGAATATTTGGACAAGTTTGTAATTGTGTTTATCGATGATATTTTGATCTACTCAAAGTCAACGGAAGATCATGCGGAGCATCTATGAATATCTTTGGAAATTTTAAGAAAGAAGAAGTTGTATGCAAATTTTTCAAAGTGTGAGTTTTGGTTACAAGAAGTCAATTCTTAGGACATGTGGTAAGTCATGAAGTAATCAAAGTGGACCCAGCAAAGATTGAAGCTATTATGAATTGGGAAAAGCCAAGAACACCAACAGAAGTAGGAAATTTCTTGGGATTAGCGGGATATTATCAAAGATTTGTTCAAGATTTCTCAAAGATTGCGACACCTTTGACGAAGCTTACTAGGAAAAGTGAGAAGTTTTTGTGGAACGAGAAGTGTAAAGAAAGTTTCCAGGAATTGAAAAAGAGATTAATCACGGCACCTATTTTGTCACTTCCAGATGACCAAGGAAATTTCGTAATCTATAAAGATGATTCTCATAAAGGATTAGGCTGTGTTTTGATGCAGCATGATAAAGTTATTGCATATGCATATCGACAACTGAAACCTCATGAGCAGAAGTATCCTACTCATGACTTGGAACTAGCAGCAATAGTATTTTCTTTGAAGATTTGGAGACATTATATATATGGAGAAAAATGTGAGATCTATACGGATCATAAAAGTTTGAAGTACATATTCACGCAAAAGGAACTTAACATGAGACAGAGAAGATGGTTGGAGTTGATCAAGGACTATGATTGTAAAATTAACTATCATCCAGGAAAAATGAATGTAGTGGCAGATGCATTAAGCAGAATGGAAAGACTGAACATGTTAACAGTACCAGAAGAATTATACAAGGAATTTCAAAAGTTGGAATTGGAAGTCAGGATTTGTAAGCCTAATGAAACAAAGATGTATAGTATAGCGTTTCAGTCAGATGTGATAGAGAAGATAAAGAAATATCAAGAGAAAATAATGGATCAGGATATCAATCGTTTGGTTGGAGAAGAATTATGCACTCAGAAAGATGATCAGGGTATTCTCAAGTTTTCCTCCAGAATTTGGATTCCACCAGTGACAGAATTGAAAAATGAAATTCTACAAGAAACTCACAACTCAAGGTATTCAATCCATCCCAGAAGTACCAAGATGTATAGAGATTTGAAAGAGAATTATTGATGGCCAGACATGAAAAGAGAAATTGCGGAATGGGTTAGTAAATGTTACACGTGCCAAAGAGTTAAAGCAGAGCACCAAAGACCAAGTGGACTATTGCAACCATTAGAGATTCTAGAGTGGAAATGGGAACATATTGATATGGACTTCATAGTTGGCTTACCAAGGACGAAAGCGAACCACGACGCTATTTGGGTTATAATAGACAGACTAACCAAATCAGCTCATTTCTTGCCTATTAATGAAAGATTCTCAATGGACAAATTGGTTCACATATATTTGAAGAAAATAGTAGTCTGTCATGGAGTGCCTGTGTCTATTGTATCCGATCGAGATCCATGATTCAATTCAAGATTCTGGAGAAGTTTTCAAGAATGTTTGGGAACTGAGTTAAACATGAGGACGGGTTATCATCCGCAAATGGACGGCCAGAGCGAGAGAACAATCCAGACTATTGAAGATATGTTACGTGTTTGTGCCATTAATTTTAAAGGAAATTGGGAAGAGCATTTGCCCCTAGTGGAGTTTGCTTATAATAACAGTTATCATGCCAGTATTGGAATGCCTCCTTATGAAGTTCTACGCAAATGTCGATCACCAGTGTATTGGGAAGAAGTTGAAGAACGTAAGATACTTGGACCCGAGTTAGTGCAACAAACAAAAGAAGTTATGGAAGTAATCCAGAAAAGGCTAATTGCAGCACAAGATTGTCAAAGAAAGTACGCAGATCAATCCAGAAAGTATACGGAATTTGAAGACGGAGATCTAGTGTTACTAAAGTGTCACCGTGGAAAAGATTGACTAGATTTGGAAAGAAAGGGAAGCCGAGTCCTAGATACATTGGACCTTTTGAAATTCTGAAACGTGTCGGCAAGGTAGCTTATGAATTGGTGTTACCCCCACACATGAAGGATATTCATAATGTCTTTCACGTATCGATGCTTAAGAAGTATAATCCAGATTTTAGGCATGTAATCAAATATGAGCTGATAAAACTTCAGGCAGATTTATCATATGTAGAGAATCCGATAGAGATTCTAGAAAAGAGAGAAAAGATATTGAGGAATAAAGTTGTAAAATTAGTAAGAGTGTTGTGGAGAAACCCAAAGGTTGAATAGTCAACCTGGGAATTAGAAAGTGATATGCGAGAAAAGTACCCTCATCTGTTTACATAGGAGATTCTGAGGACATAATCATTTTAAGGGGGGGAAGGATGTAATATCCGCGATATCACGTGTAATTATTTTATCAATAAATGATTATTATATGATTATTATGTAATTTTTGGTGAATTATCTGTTAATTGATATTGATAAATAGATGTATATATGTGATTAAATGTGAGTATGTTAATTTTATTATGTCCAGAATAAAATATAGATAATTTTGATATTTTTCTGGTAATTTTTAGATCATTATATGATTTTATATTGATTTATGTATATATCAATTATTTTTTGTATAATTACAAAACTATCTTATAAAACCGGGAATCGCCCAACTTCAACCATTTTTACGTTTTTACAACCCGAAACTCTTCGAAAAACTCCTTCCTAACCTAATCTGGATATTCTGAATATTTTCCGTGTTTTAACTTTTTCAATCCGGATTACGGTTTGATCCGTACGCGTCCCGGCATATAATTTTCGATACGATAATCATTTTGATATATCAACAAGACCCGTATTCTCAAAAGACGGGATATTATTACATTATTTTCCTATAAAGTGTTTTATAAGAAGTCCGATTTGGATAATTATCCAATACGGGTATCAAAATGGATCATTTTTGCAGGAACTTAGCGGCTAAGCAACTAATTTAACGATCCAATACGATCCAACACGATCCAATATTTCATAAATATATATAGCCCTTTTATTATTTCATTTTAGTCATATAATCACAATCAGTCAGTTAAAACTATTAATTTACAGAGAAAAACCCTAAAAACGTCACGTTCTTGAAAATCAAACGCACAAACGAAGGCGTTATCGAACTCCGATTCAAGCGTGCAATATATCAAATCAAAGCTCTCGAAAAATTCTTTCTGAATCAATCAACTATTTTGGTGCAGAAATCAAGGTACTTTTCTTATTTAATTGTTTTATTTCAAATTAATCATAAATTAAATTAGGAATTTTTGTTCTTGATGTTGTTGATATGATTTGATGCTAAAATCATGTAGATCTTTTATTCCTGGTCAATTTGGTATATTATATGTCAAAACTAGAGTTCAATAACATATAAAAATTTGAGTTTGATTTTCGAATTTCAGAAATTAGGGTTTATATATTTGAATGTTCTTAATCAATGGGTATTTTTAAACTGTTAATTCTGGATTGAAATTGAGGATACCATTGTGTAGATTGTCTCAAAACGATTCGATCCATGTAATTAGTTGTGAGGATGGACTGCCGAATCGAGCTCGCCGGAACGGCGAAGCTCACCGGAAACGAAGAAGTTTCAGTCGGTTTTATGGCCGACTGGAACAGTCTTTGCGAAATTGGAGGCCACGATAAGGTACCTAGTCTCGAGTACTGTTGATCTGCAGTTTCTGGTGGGTTTCTGGACGGAACCAGCCGGCCGGCGATGTCGCCGCCGGTGACTCACCGGAGAAGACGGAAAATTATAGTTTAGCCTCCTTTATTTTCTGAACCTTGCAATTATCTTTTAAACTTTACAATCCTTACAGTTTTAACCCTACGACTAAATTTTTTGAAAACTTACACATTACACCCTGAAAATAATTTTATTTTTACTTATTTAATTTCAAAAATCATTTTTGTAATCCCAAAAAATTATTTTAAAAATAAAAATGAATTGTTTAGTTAATTAATTTTAGTTAATAATTAATTATTTAATTAGTTAATTAATTTAAATATTAATTGATTAATAAATTTAATTAGTTATTAATTAATTTTAATTGATTATTTCATTAGATTCAATTATTTATTTGGATTTAAAAATTCTGAAAAATAGTTTCGCGCTTTAAAATATTATTTAAAATTATTTTCAAGGCTCGATAATTATTATAAAATTATTTTAAAGTCAGATTCGGGTGTTCGAACCCTGTTATTTAATTATAAAATGATTGGGAGACCCGTTTTAATTTCGAAAAATATTCAAAAATTCGTATTAAGTACTTGGAAAATCATTTCTTACCCCGAATCTTGTTTGAATAACTATTTTAATTGAATATCTTGCGTGCTATGTGTTATACGTGAATTGCTTGAGATATAATATGACTTTGACGGTTTTATTCATAACTTTCAATCCGTACGTCGGATTTGGGTGAAACGAAGGTTAGTTGGAAGCTTGTAACGAATAGAACGAAATGAGAAGTAGATAAATACATGTGATGTTTAATAGAGGAAGTGAGACTTAGAAAAGGAAAGCAAGTGATTGGCGAGTGAGAACCAATTGCAACTGTTAGTAAAGTAAAAGAGGATTGATAAGGCAAGTGTTCCTATTCTTCTTGTTTATATTGCAAGTATTTTGAACTCTCTACATTATGTTGCAATTATTCCAAACAATTCTTATTCCATATAGCAAGTACTTTGAAGTACTTAACCCTAAACCCTAATTCTTATTGATCTTGAGCCATAAGCCTTATTCTTCGTAAACCAGTGATTGTTGTATTCTCAGATACGAACCATACATATACGATACTACTCCACAAATACATATACACCACATACTGATTCTTGATACTGAATTGCTTGATAAACCAACCCTTTTGCTTTATTTAACAGAAGACCAATCCTTGTAACCCTTGAACCCTTGGTCTTCTACTTTCTGATTCTTTCTTTGATTGAAAGCCAACCTTTATAATTCTATTGTTATACCTTCTTGGAATTATGAATCACCCTACGCTTCGAGATAAATGTTGTTTATGATTCAGCTTATTTATTTACATTGCTTATCATATTGTTATTCTGGAACTAGATTGTCTTTAAATATGGACTAGATTCATGGTCGAACTAGATTCGTGGTCATAATATGACAATATATGCCTTGGATCAAGTATATAGAGCAACGCTGGGAGCCTTGCTCGGGGTTAGTGCGTGACTGATCAACAGCCTAACCTTGGTTTTTAAAATAAAACTGAATATCCAATTCTAATCATTTCTTATCAATAAACTTGATTCCTTATATCATTTCAATTGATCATTGTTAATCTCAGTAACTGTCATTCTGACTTGCTGAGCTAGTTAGCTCACTCTTGTAAATCTGTTTATATTATTTTCAAGTGAAAAAGGAAACTGGTGGTAGCGAGGATCCCCAGACAATTGTGTGAGCTAGGTATCTAGGTTAAGATGGGATAAGCTAGCAGATGATGTTTGGTTTAGTTTGTGTTGATAGTTGGTAATAAAGTTCAAACTTCAGTTGTAAGATAAAAAAACTGGGATTTGGTACGTTTGTAAAATAAATAAGGTTGTGGCTTGTAGGCATACTTTAAACTGCGTCGATCCGTGGATTTTGGTAAGTAGGGTCATTTCATATATATTATATTTCTAAACAGGTTTGAATATGGTGCGTGTGTGTTGTGGACCCCAAACTTCTGACCCGGGTTTGGAGGGCGTCACAGGTTTGACATCAGAGCTATAGTTTAAAATCACTGCCACAAGCTTAGATTGTTGGGAATGGGTAGAGGGTTAAGATTAGATTTAATAAATAAAGAAATAGAACGTCGATAGGTTGAGTGCGACTAAATAGGAGGTTTTAGTATGATTCGTGACGAGATTAGAGATTCTCATCGAGCCACTTGATTTTCAGATAGCGGCGATGGAGGATTCCTTTATCTCGATATCATCTGATCATTTGGAGCCTCCAGTCGGATGACCGTCATCTGATCCGTGTCCTAAAGATAAATCAGTGATTGGCACAAAATGGGTTTTCAAAAACAAGCTTGATGAAGATGGAATTATAACAAGGAACAAGGCGAGACTGGTTGCTAAGGTATATTCTCAAGAAGAAGGGATTGACTACGATGAAACCTTTGCACCAGTTGCTAGACTTGAAGCCATCAGGATGTTTTTAGCATTTGCAACATACTCAAATTTCAAGATATATCAGATGGATGTGAAAAGTGCTTCATAGATCCTGAGTTTGAAGATTTTTCTATTTTTTCTTCAAAGCTCTTTAATGTCTAAAGCAAGCACCAAGAACATGGTATGACACTCTCTCTGAATTTCTTCTTAAAAATAGTTTCACTAGATGTGTCATAGATAAGACTTTGTTTCATAAAAATAATAAAGATGATACCATACTTGTGCAAGTCTATGTTGACGACATTATATTTGGGTCTATCAATGATGCACTTTGTGCAAGGCTTGCTAAGCTTATGCAGAGTAGGTACGAGATGAGTATGATGGGTGAGTTGAACTTCTTTCTTGGACTTCAAGTGAGTCAGAAGCCAGATGGTATCTTCATTTGTCAAAAGAAGTACATCAGAGATCTCCTGAAGAAATATCAGTTGGAATATTCAAAACCTGCTAAAATTCCGATGGCAATTGCCACAAATCTTGATCAAGACAAGTCTGGTAAGAAGGTGGATATCACTTATTATCGAGGCATGATTGGATTATTACTCTACCTGACTGCAAGTCGTCCAAATATTATGTTTGCTACATGCTTGTGTGCACGGTTCCAAGTTGATCCGAAGGAATCTCATATGATAGCCGTCAAAAGAATTTTCAGATATCTGAAGGGTACACCTAATCTAGGTATCTGGTATCCTAAAGATGCAGGTTTTGATCTCATTGGCTATACAGATTCTGTTTATGCTGGTTGTAAGATTGATCGAAAGAGTACTTCAGGAAGCTGTCAGTTTCTTGGGAGAAGATTGGTTTCTTGGTTTAGTAAGAAGCAGCATTCAGTTTCTACTTCTACTGCTGAAGTTGAATACATTGTTGTTGGAAGCTGTTGTTCTCAAATTCTTTAGATGAGAAACCAACTCCAAGACTATGAACTTGATTTGAAGAATATTCCTATCTACTATGACAACACAAGTGCCACATAAATCTCAAACAATCATGTTCAGCATTCAAGGACCAAATATATTGAAATAAGGTATCATTTCATTCGAGAGCATATAACGAATGGTATTGTGGAACTTCAATATGTTCCCATAAAGGACCAAATTGCATACATTTTCACGAAGCCACTTGATGAAGTTACCTTTAATAAGTTGGTTAGTGAACTTGGCATGTTGAATTTTTCCAATTAATTGGCAATCAACAGATGTAATTTGGTGTGAGTAAACTTTACTACCCCAATGATGATGCTTTGAGGGGAAAGTAAGTTTACATATCTATTTCATTATATATATATATATATATCCATGTTTGTAAACTTGTTTTGAAGCTAACTGATTACCATGATTTACATGTTATATGCTAGTGGTAAGTAAGTTAGAATTTTTGATGCAATATATGAGTTTTTTGAATGTTTACATGCTATATGTTTACTCTGATGCAAACACTCATGATATTGATATTTATTTTAGTACACACATACATCTCAATATTGTTTGCACTCTAATCTAAGACCCTGTAATCTCATTTATGATCTTATCATAATTCTAATTTATAGGTTTAGATCATGCGTAAGATTTTGTGCAACTAGATTGAATACTCTGTGTATATTTGTGTGATTGTATCATGTTTCTGAGTAATTCTACAAGATTTTTGAGCTTCAGACCATAGGTAACTCTAACAACAGACTCCTTGGCCACTCTGATTCTCTATTTATGCTAGAATAACTTTGTTTATCTTGTGCTAGAATAAATATGCAGCATAACTAGTGAGAGTTGTGATATGATTATGTTAGGAGTATGTAAGAACCCAAATATTTGACATCGGTAACAGACCTTTATGGATAGTAATATAATAACTTGAATTTTTAAAACCTTGTAAAACGCTAAATGAATAGTAACCCTGACATACGGGAAAAAACTTTTAAGCCCATACTATGTTGTGCATGAGAAAATGAGATTCGAAGTTGATATTATGATTATACGTACCAAATGAGTGTATGTAAATGCTATTAGTTTTCGAAGAAAACGAACTTTGAAAAATGACCATATTTACGACTCATCGAGGATTACGGGAATCAAAATATAATTACAAGATTAAAATCCTATGGATTTATATCCAAGTATGATAATTTAAAACATAAGGAATACATACGAAAGGAATTACATCGCGAACCATTTACGAGGAAGTATTACGAAAACGTTTAAGCGACCGCGCGAACGCGCAAACGATTAAATAAACGTAACGCACTAACTAACCATGGTAAGAAAATAACCATGGTTACTTTATCAAATAGTGAGCTAGATATAGGATGATCAACCAAGGGTAATCAAATAGTGTGCTAAGGAAGCTAAAACAAGTAGCTTAGCTTGTAAACTAGGAAGCTACTTAGATTTGTCCATGGATTTGGCAACAAGAATAAACCTAGGATCCAAAACTAGAGAATATCAAATAAATATAAGATATCACCAACATTATTTCCTAGAAGCAACCAATGAGCAAGCATAAAAACTCTCTCCTCCTTCTTCATCAAGCTTCATTCGGCCCTTCATCTTCAAGCCAAGAAATCAAATTCAAAACCTCAAGTTCTAGCCATGGTTAAATCCTCCCATTAATTCTCAAGATTCCTAACAACCAAAATAAGGTAATATAATTCTTTGATCTCTTTTTATCAAGGTTTGATGAGTGAAATAAAATCAAGAAAGTTGAGAATGAATAGTATGAATAGTAACTCTTCTTTGATTTCTTGATTTTAATGGTGGTTTTAGGTTCCAAAAACCATACCAAGCACTCCCAAGACTCCACCATCCTCAAGAACACATCTCAAGCTTTCAAGAAAGATAAAAATATTTGACCCAACTTTATTTAAGATTTAAGTTCAAGATCATTTTAGTATGTACTTATAAACATAGTTTTGGTGGGAGTAATGTTGTAACCTTGATGTTTAGCTAAGTAGATTTAAGGTTCATTGTTGTTGCCTCAAGAACATGATGTTCTTGAGAGGAGTTAGTATGTTGATGATGATATGTTGATTGTTGGTGGTATTATAATGATTTAAGGCATAAACGAAACTCCAATCATAACCGTAATCTCGTTAAAAAGAACAAAACGTAACTTTAAGTTTCTACAGAAAGTACCGAAGATGTAAACTATAGTTTCTTGGAAAACTAACCCTTGATTATGATAGACAATATTATAAGGATCGTTTATGCTCTTCAATCGCTTGATTCCGATTTACGGATCAAAAGTTATGGCCATTTTACTAAAAGTGAATTACGCGACAAAAACTGCTACAAATTACGAACATTGAAAATATAAAGGATCGACTTAAAAATGTTCATAAATCATGAAAATTTTACAGAGAGTAGTAAATTAAGTTTCCTAAATTCCATAAATATTTCAAGTGAAAATAATGATTTTTCAATTTTAAAAAAATATCGGAGCCGAGACTGCGCGATTAGAAACCGTAGAATCCATAAGCGGAGCTGACAACGAAAATGAAAATGGACTTAAGATAATTTGAAAAAGGAAATGACCATAATGTAAATAAGGAATTAAAGAAAATAATAAGGGTAATATAAGTTGAGAGGGTGCATAAAGATTAGCGCATGAGTGCCGGTAGCCGTAAATTAGAATGGGACCTAACAAAACGACTTGTGATTATGATTATAGATTTCCGAGCGGAACCTAGAGCATCCTCCAACTCAAGATACCCAGGCAAGTTTTCAAACCATACCTTTTAAGAACTGTTGTGTTGTGAATAATTTACAAAACTGTGATATATGCATGAGATTGCTTTAAATTGTTTTACGAAGTTTGAGATGTATTACATTACTCAATTGTTGATAATTTCTAGTATATGTTCATACCGAGTTCGAAATGTTATATTTAGCTCGAGTGTCGGTCGGTGTAAGCTTATAAAAACCCGGAGGTATCCCGTAGATTTTATAATTGAGAACGTTAACGCTAGCAAGTAGCGTGACGTGTATATATTTTAGATCGAGGATCGGTCAGTAAAAATTTATAAAAACTCGAAAGTATTCCGGAGGTGATTATTTAAGAATATTAGCACTATAGTAGAGCGTGAGGTATAAGTTGTAAGACCGAGAGTCGGTCATTTTTGTTTTAATAAATAAAAACCTAGGAATCATTCCGATGATATTTATAGGACGATTAAAGTCCATAGTAGTTACGTTTCAAGGGACTCAACGTCCATTTACGAAATACTGAACACCTCGAACTTTTATTAAAACGATTTCCAAAGATCACATTCCCTCAACTATAATTTATCATTCGAATAATAAATATCTATTTACTATTCATTTATTATGGGAGAAGTATTCTCCAGTGAATATTTATTTCAGACTCGATTAAATATTAAAGATTATTATATTACTTAAATATAAATTAGTTGAGGAATATTATTTCAAATATTCTTTTCAAGTAAACTCATTCGAGGTTTAATTCTTTATCGATTATCATTTAATTATTTACTATTTATTAAGGGGTTTATTTAGGATTTAAAAATCATAGAATCGGATTTAAATTACTTTCTGATTTTCGAAAGTCATTCGAATAATTTCAGATCGTCGGAGAATATTATCCCGACTTATTTAATATTTTGAATATAGTTTCAAGGAGAAACTTTTCCCCCTTATTTAATTATCTGTTGACAACGGTCAACTCACATCCTTAGTACTTCCTCCGAAAATTTCGGAAGTACATATATATATATATATTTAAATCCTAGTAAGATAAGCTGTTTCTGTCAACGAGAAAAACACTTGGGGAACTTCGATGTGGTTCGAGTTCTCGAGATATGATAGAATTCTTTTAAAAGGACAAGGGAGGGGTAGACTCGGGTACTATGTGTGCTAGATGGACTACCAAAGGTACCACAGGAGAAGGTACTCTGTGTACTCAGGAACTTGTGAAGTATGTGCATACCCAAAAATGGGACACGTAGCCCGAATACGGCAAGGGTGATAACCGGGATACGAAGGTGTCGTCCTTCTACTAGTAGAAATGGTTACTATTATCGTATTATGACTGATCATCGTATGCGGTGGCTCCAACGAGTGTCCTATTCTTCCAATTGGAATTTTGATGCAATACCGTAACCCAAGCCTAGGTGCTGGGTTTACTATTAAGGTATTCGCAAGTTAATAAAATTCACTAAAGGATTATTTTCAGAAGAAGGCGTGTATCACCAAGGAGAACTATTTTTGAAGAAAACGTATTTATCATATATGACGTTTTACTTGAGTTTATCATACAGTCATTTCATACTGTACATTATTATATACTGGGCATTATGAAAGAGATATGTCCTAAGTCCAATCATGTATGGGGATTTAGGAATAACTTTTATGTAATCTGTTTTGATTTCATTGATATTAATAAAAGACTTGTTTTGTTTTTATTGCGGGCTCTATCTATTTAAATGTTTAAATAAGATATACCACAGTTTAGAGTAAAGCTTTTTATGGATTGTGATGAGATCATAATAATGAGACCTAAAAGATGATAACTCTAAACTTAAATAGTTCCTGGTCGTAGGATTACTAACTGGTACTTAATAATCCGCAAAGATTGGTACATACTATGCTTGCTTTATTATGAAGGATGTATGTTCTCATAGACATTTGTGTGGTGACACTATAGCTAGTATGTAGGTGCTTATTATAGAATAAGTTCACTGAACATGACTCACGCAGCTGAACAACTGATGGAGTTCACTCACGTGTCAGCAGTTGTTCACATAGTGATAGTTGTACAAGTATCCTTAGATTTGAGGTCATCATAGTCATCTTGTGTACACTGAACTATGCTTTGGTTTAGTTCTTAGTCTCAAGGGACAATTATAAGGGCTCTACTGGGTATAGGAATTTGTACACGAAGATAGTGTATGATCAATAAAGGATCTACCCCTTCCAATGTAGGAAGAGAATGTTCAATGCTAATCCACTTATGTTAGTTCAGGAATCTCTGGCCAGAGTGAACGAAATTAGAAAGGAGTTTCAAATTTACATTAAATAGAACTAAGCATAGTGAATGGGAAAGCAAGTGATTAAATAAGATAGGCTTGACACAAGTTCCATGCCTTGTATTTAATCGTGGCATTGCAGGGTAGAAGGAATTAATTGTACGGTAACTACTCACTGAATAGGTTCTTGGTATTCTAAGCAGTGAATTCGTATTATCTGGATAGTCGCGATATGCTGAGAAGTATCCCTCACGATGTAGAATAAATATGATTAATTAATTAATCATATTTAATGAATTAGAAAATTTATATAAATAATGATAAAATAGTTTTATTATTATTTATTTCTACTGCCGGCTTAATATTGAACTTACAGGGTCACACCATAAAATAGAATGATTTAATGGTGGAGGAATTAATTAATAATGGCTGATAATTATTTATTTATGAAATAAATAATTAATTGGCAAATGTAATAATTGATTAAATGAGATTTAATTGATTATAAATTAATTAAGAAAAGGTTCTTAATATTATTAATTAAAAATTTAATTTTTGGAAATTAAATCAAGAGAGAGAATTATTTCTAAAGTGTTTAGAAAAAGGATTAATAATTAAAAGGTGTTTTAATTATTAATGAGAATAATAAAGGGTTAATAATAATAATATTTTATGAGAAAATTTTCAGCTGAAATTTTTTGCCTATAAATATACTATTATAGACCCTATTTTTGCCTCAACCTAAAATTTTTACAAAACCCTAATTCTCTCCACCTCCTCCTTCTACATTACATCGTTTTCTTGGTGGATACCGGTGGAGTGCTTCACACTTGAGGAGCAGCTGCTAGGGATCTCCGTTCATCATTTTTGGATCGCCATTAAAGAGCTCCATCTTTCCATTAACGTAAAGCTTCTTAAGGTAAACATACTGAACTACGAATTAAATATTATTTTTCGCATGGATCCTGCGGAGGGTTTCATTTTTTTAAGATTTAAATTTACATTTTCATTGCGTTTATGTGCTAAAAACCCTTCACATTATAGCTCACTCTTGCTTTCTTTTAAATGACACAACATAACAGATAACCAGTATGCCGGTGTGGGACTTAGTCATTTGTAGTCATGGGGAGAATCCCTGGCAGTTTTGTCTCATGTGGGCCAGAGTATCAGATAGGTATAAGATATCAGTCGTAATTATTGCAACTTCATGTAGAGATTATGAATAATTATTTGAGATCCTGTAAAGTACATTGAGTGTAATAAAAGAAGATTACATTTTGTACATCATTTCTAAGGCTATATCTTGTGTGTGTGTGCATGAGATTGGGGTCTGTTGGATTATTGAATCAATATAGGTTACACATGAGTGAAAGATGGCGTGACGACCCAGATTCCTGACCCCTGATTTGGGGGCATTACAGAAATGGTATCAGAGCCTTAAGTTATAGTACTTAGAGACGAGAGTGTTAGGATTTTGTCTAGATGTGAGATTTCGTAAGAGCTCATATAAAGTTCATCATTGGACTACCGGATATAGCCTCAATGTGTAGGTTAGATTAAATGTATATTTGAGGTATTAAAGTGTGACTAATAAAACCATTAGAGATTATCATAATGATGAGATGAAAAATTATAATCATATATGATTTGGCAAGGATGTTGATGTAGAACTCGGAGCTGAGTCTCCGGGGCATTTGGGGTAAAGGCGATATTACCAACACCATATGTAAATTTTGATAACACGAGCCTTGTTACTCGTAGTTCTTTATAGGTTGCCCATGAAAGGGCATCATATGTGAGAACTATAAAGTCTAATTATTAATATACGGTTGAGGTTATTGACCCAAACTAGTTGAAGGTGTCGTTTTACCGATGAGGATGTGAATGTCGTATTAATCACGAATTCACCAGAGATAGTGTCCAATATACCCTTAAGGATTTTAATTCTATTAAGGAATATTTGAATGTAATATAAGAATGTTATCGTAAGACAAGTACACTACGTGATATTATTAATGTGCTTAATTTGTAAGGTTATGATGGTTTAGCTCAGAGATCGAGAGCATCGAAAATTGATGGCATGTGTACAATTAAATGGCGTAAGATTACAATGAGCGATGGCTCGATCTTAGAACCTTTAAAAAAAAGATAGACCAGTGAGTCTAGACTGGAATTCTTCGGTAGAAATGATGTCAGATACTACGTAGACCTCTAATATATTCGGTAATGTATGTTCACTTACACACACATGCCACCAAACTTATGGACTGTATTGAGATCCCTAAGAGATCTCTTTGATCTGTTCCCAGGGGGAACTGGCCACTTGTAATTAGTAACGAATGCGTGTAGCAGGCCTTATCGGCCCCTACAGATGCTTTTGGAATATTTCTGAGTAAGGTCTTCGAGGTAAAACACCTGAATGACAGATATACGTGTGAAAGTCAAGTTAGTAAGCGATTTTAAAATGATGTTAAAAAAGTAACTATTTGAAACATGGAATTACGAAGAAGAAGGGGTGGGATCATCCTCAGATGGATAATGACGAGAGTTAGGATAATTAGTGAAATATTTTGGCACCTACTAACTGTCACGTTATTCCCTCCAAATTGTCGATCATTCATATTGCCTTGATAAGTTATATCAGGAAATCATTTTCGTTCCCTACTTTGAACTTCTGATGTGACCCTCTTAAATAGTCTTTCTCCGCATCAGGACTTGTTCAATTCTTTTAGTTAATCCATGAACTTTCATTCATAGATTATGATCTTCTTGTTCAACTTAGAGATATTTGTACTTTATTTCAATTATCCAAGAGATTTTTTATATATATAAATTTTCCCTCAATTCATCGATGAATATTCATAATGAGTATCTTCATTTGATTCTTCTTTCATACTTACTCTTCTCAGTCGATATTGTAAATATCTAACAATTTGTTAAAAACATGGATGATCTAATATCCATATATTCCTCGGGAATCCTTTTCCTCTAATCGGGATGAAATTATATATTGAACTTTGAAATCATAGTAAGTGTATCAATTTGATATTGGTATTCTGATTCAATTCTATTTAAAGATCTGATAAAGTATGTGAACTAGGGCACCTATGAGTGTACCCTTTATTTGGAAAGAAATATTTGATAAGAGGCTATCGATTGTTCCGATGCCAAGACCACTCGACTCAGAGTTATAATTGTCTTTCTCGACCCAAATTTAAAAACTCTTTATTTCAAAATCGTCATCCAGGTAGCCACAATATCTTCAGTGGTTACGATGTTGAGATTTTTTACAAACAAACTGAAATATGCCTAGTTGCATATGTTCTCATGAATGACTAGTTAATTGTCCTAACTAGTCAAAATTTTAATTAATACAACGAAAGCCTAGATAATCGTCCTAGCTAGTTGTTATGGGCCAAACCAATTGTGCTGGCCATTTTCTTAGCCGGTTGATAATATTGCTTGATATGGACTAGTTATTATTTTGCTAGTTCCACTTCCAATAAAATTTTGATTATTCCATAGTGCATTATATATGCCAGATTTAATTGTTGATGAAATTTTCAAAGAGTGATTTAATTGAGACCTAACTAGGTCGCCCACTCAAACGAGAATTCATATTCAGTTTTATGAAATAATTTGTTCATGAAATATTTTATTTTTTCGTTTGTATAACGAATGTCCAATTAAAATTACAAAGTGATTGAAGAACAATATACTTCCTTATTTATTAATCATTGGATAAAATTCCTTCTTTCAAAATAGCACCTCTTTGAGACCTCAATGGTTAACCTTTGGTTGAGGATGTTATTCGACATTTCTTTCATTATTCGAGAATAAAAGTATTCTTTCAATGGGAAAATCTTACAAGAATCATTCGTATGATGTTATTATTCAGCAATCATTGCTTTCAATGGATATTCTCCATAATATCACAATATAAAATTTTAAGGATATGGAAGGATAATCCTTGTTATATTCTTCCTTCCAAGTTATAAATCTTTTGAGTGTTGTGACTCTTTTATTCAGAGCTCGTTATTTGTTCAGATGTTAGATTTTGAAATCTTGTTAAGATTGTCTGAATTTCATCGATATCGCGAAAATCATTTTTCCAAGGCTAATTGCCTTCCCAACAAAGAGAGGTATAGTTGAGAACCGATTGTTGTAATATGAGACTGAAAGCTCAGTGCTATGATGGTGCAATCGGAGCATCGTGATGAGTAAGTTGTTTTAAAAAGGGAATACCATGTTTAGCTATTATTATAAGTATCTTTAATATGGTTATAGAAGAATGAAAATAGGGATATAACGTGATTAGTGAGGTACACTTCTATGAAACATTATCGGGATATGTGCTAATAAATTCGGGAAAGACCAAGCATGTATGAATTTGAAAAATAAGATTCTCAAAAGGTGAAGGTAAGGTTAGTAGCAATCCCGTGCTAGAAATACTCGACGATAAAAATAGGATGTTACGTGAAGTCTAATGATATGTCTGCGCAGCTTAAGGACCGTGACATAAGGCGTCCTAATAATGATCTAGAATAATTGCGATAAGGTTTGCACGGAAAGGGACAAGGAGTTTACTTATGAGAAAATTTTGGATTTTTTTTTCTTACACTAAACACGAGATATATGCTATAGTCAAATTGATCAAAGGCTATGATTGAGAAATCTATTATCATCAAGGGAAGGCCAATGTGGTGGCTGACATTTTAAGTAGGAAAAGATATATTGAGGATGACAAATCTCAAAATAACTAATGAGGAGGATCACACGAATGAATTTGAAGTAAGGCAATGTGAAGAGAACCTTAATAAAGTGACGGGAAGGATTAAATACAACTAGAAACTTAAGAGGATACTAGTCATGACCGGATATGAAAAGGGATGTCATTGAGTAGGTAAGTGAGTAGTCGACATGGTTGAAAATGAAAACAGAAAGGCGAAGATTAAAATTTTGGCGATTGCGACTTGTAAATGACCCATATGGGAGTAAGAGTTTATTATAATAAATTCTGGAGGAGGATTATCAAGAACCAAGTAAGCCGTTGTGCTATTTTAGGATTTTGAGTAATAGGTTCAATAAGAGCGCTTATTTTATTATGCAAATGATAGATTTACGCTCTATAAAATTTTTATGAACATGGAAGAGATAATTGGTGATAGAGAGACCCCGTGATATTACGCCACGCAAGGACCCACGAATTAATTTTACAACTGGATTATTTCCCAAGATATTTTGCAAAAAAAAAAGACGAACAGAGGCATGACTTAGAGTTCTCAAATCGATAAGTAGAATGAGAGGACTATCCGAGCCATTGAAGATACGTCTAGAGGCTTACCTTTTAATTGGAACGGTTAGGGGAATCACCTGTCATTGATAGAAAATTCGTGTAGATATACTTACCACGCGAACATACGAAAAATAGTTGTCGATATCCCTTACGAAGGACAACGTGAAAGAATGAAGGATGTCATTATCAGAGCTGATAGAAGGCAAAGAAGATTGTACACGCTCTATAAAGGCCACTGGTAGCAGGTACCAATAAACATGAATACGTCTAAGGCACTAGCGAGAATAACAAGTACGACCCAGAAGGTATCGTAGTACTATAGATATTATACGGGGAATGATTAAAGAAGTCCGACCGATGACGGAAGTTGAACGTTCCACGATCCTAAAATGTTTCAATCAATGGCATATGAAATGGTGCTTCCTTCAAGATGGCAACCGGACGACGACGTGCCTTACGTTACTACAGGAAGAAATGTTAAATCTGACGCTAAGCATGTAACATGAGACGAGTGTGTAGAAATGTGACAAGAATTTCTTATATGAATTAATCGACAGAGATGATGCACCAAAATGAGAAAACTTTAAGGAATGAAACTTTAGCACTAGTAGGAACGATGTAAGGGGAGAAAGGAATAAGTTGAAGGATGATTCCAAATACTAGAAGATGCGCTAATCGTCCATGTTATCAATTTTTAAGGGAGATGAAGTGACCAGTTGACGTTAATCGAATTACCGATAATAACGAGTTATCATGCGAGCATTGGAATGGCTACAAAGCTTTGTATAGAAGAAATAATCATTCTCTCTTAGGTTGGGAAGAAATTGGTAAGCGGAGGATACTGGACCATAATTGAGTCAACAGACCAAAGGAATTCCTAGAACTTATCAAGACCCGGCTAGTGGCATCCCAGAATGAATAATAGAGATACGCGGACCAGAACTATGAAGACAGAAAGTATGAAGTAACTGACGAGGTATTGTTGAGAGTACCTCCCGAGGAGGGAGTGATGAGATTCGAAAGGGAAAGAAATTTTGAACCCAAGATTTATTGGACCAGTTGGAGAATTAAAGGACCAAGAAAGTTGACTTATAAAGTAGCACCATCGTCAAAAGGTCGCCAAGTTATAACGACTACCACGAATCAAGGTTAGGAAATTTAACCGTCAAAGCCAGACATATGATTGAAAATGAGCTAATAAACTCGTAGCCAGACTTAGCGTATGTCGAGTAACGTGTAAAAGTCATAAGACTACAAGGACGAGTACCCGAAAATATATTGGATGGATGAGTGGAAATTTTATGAAGAGATCAAATACTACTAGGTCAACGTGAGAACTCGAGGTTGTCATGCAAGAAGCATATCCCTACCTATTTCTGAACTGATTCCTGGACGGAATCCTTTTAAGGGGGAAAACTGTAAGAACCCAAATTTTTGACATCGGGAACAGACCTTTATGGATAGTAATATAATAACTTGAATTTTTGAAACCTTGTAAAACGCTAAATAAATAGTAACCCTGACAGAAGGGAAAAAACTTTTTAGCCCACACTATGATGTGCATGAGAAAATGAGATTCGAAGTTGATATTATGATTATATGTACCAAATGAGTGTATGTAAACGCTATTAGTTTTCGAAGAAAACGAACTTTGAAAAATAACAATATTTACGACTCATCGAGGATTACGGGAATCACAATATAATTACAAGATTAAAATCCTACAGATTTGTATCCAAGTATGATATTTCAAAACATAAGGAATAAATACGAAAGGAATTACATCGCGAACCATTTACGAGGAAGTATTACGAAAACGTTTAAGCGACTGAGCGAACACGCAAACGATTAAATAAACGTAACACACTAACTAACCATGGTAAGAAAGTAACCATGGTTACTTTATCAAATAGTGATCTAGATATAGGATGATCAACCAAGGGTAATCAAATAGTGTGCTAAGGAAGCTAAAACAAGTAGCATAACTTGTAAACTAGGAAGCTACTTAGATTTGTCCATGGATTTGGAAACAAGAATAAACCTAGGATCCTAAACTAGAGAATATCAAATCAATATAAGATATCACCAACATCATTTCCTAGAAGCAACCAAGGAGCAAGCATAAAAACTCTCTCCCCCTTCTTCATCAAGCTCTATTCGGCCCTTCATCTTCAAGCCAAGAAATCAAATTCAAAACCTCAAGTTCTAGCCATGGTTAAATCCTCCCATTAATTCTCAAGCTTCCTAAAAACCAAACTAAGGTAAGATAATTCTTTGATCTCTTTTTATCAAGGTTTGATGGGTGAAATAAAATCAAGAAAGTTGAGAATGAATAGTATGAATAGTAACTCTTCCTTGGTATCTTGATTTCAATGGTGGTTTTAGGTTCCAAAAACCATACCAAGCACTCCCAAGACTCTACCATCCTCAAGAACACATCTCATGATTTAAATAAAGGTAAAAATATTTGACCCAACTTTATTTAAGATTTAAGTTCAAGATCCTTTTAGTATGTACTTATTAACATAGTTTTGGTGTGAGTATTGTTGTAACCTTGATGTTTAGCTAAGTAGATTTAAGGTTCATTGTTGTTGCCTCAAGAACATGATATTCTTGAGAGGAGTTAGTGTGTTGATGATGATATGTTGATTGTTGCTGGTAGTATAATGATTTAAGGCATAAACGAAACTCCGATCATAACCGTAATCTTGTTAAAACGAACAAAATATAACTTTAAGTTTCTGCAGAAAGTCACGAAGATGTAAATATAGTTTCTTGAAAATTAACCCTTTATTATGATATAAAATGTTATAAGGATCGTTTAGGCGCTTGAATCGCTTGATTCCGATTTACGGATCAAAAGTTATGGTTGTTTTACTAAAAGTGAATTACGCGACAAAAACTGCTACAAATTACGAACTTTGAAAATATAAAGGATCAACTTAAAAATGTTTATAAATCATGAAAATTTTACAGAGAGAATTAAATTGAGTTTCCTAACTTCCATAAATATTTCAAGTGAAAATAATGATTTTTCAATTTTAAAAAAAATCGGAGCCGAGACTGCGCGATTAGAAACCGTAGAATCCATAAGCGGAGCCGACGACGAAAATGAAAATGGACTTAAGATAATTTGAAAAAGGAAGCGACCATAATGTAAATAAGGACTTAAATAAATAATAAGGGTAATATAAGTTGAGAGGGTGCATAAAGATTAGCGCATGAGTGCGGGTACCCGTAAATTAGAACGGGACCTAACAAAATGACTTGTGATTATGATTATAGATTTTCGAGCGGAACCTAGAGCATCCTCCACCTCAAGATACCCATGCAAGTTTTCAAACCATAACTTTTAAGAACTGTTGTGTTGTGAATATTTTACAAAACTGTGATATATGCATGAGATTGCTTTAAACTATTTTACGAAGTTTGAGATGTATTACATTACTCAATTGTTGATAATTTCTAGTATATGTTCATATCGAGTTCGAAATGTTATATTTAGATCGAGAGTCAGTTGGTGTAATCTTATAAAAACCCGGAGGTATCCTGGAGGAGTTTATAATTGAGAACGTTAACGCTAGAGAGTAGCGTGGCGTGTATATAAGTTGTAAGACCGAGAGTCGGTCAGTTTTGTTTTTATAAAATAAAAACCTGGGAATCATTCCGGTGATATTTATAGGATGATTAAAGTCCATAGTAGTTACGTTTCAAGGGACTCAGCGTCCATTTACGAAATACTAAATACCTCAAACTTTTAATAAAACGATTTCCAAAGATCGCACTCCCTCAACTATACTTTATCATTCGAATAATAAATATCTATTTACTATTCATTTATTATGGGAGAAGTATTCTCCAGTGAATATTTATTTCAGACTCGATTACATATTAAAGATTATTATATTACTTAAATATAAATTAGTTGAGGAATATTATTTCAAATATTCTTTTCAAGTAAACTCATTCGAGATTTAATTATTTATCGATTATCATTTAATTATTTACTATTTATTAAGGGGTTTATTTAGGATTTAAAAATCATAGAACCGGATTTAAATTACTTTCTGATTTTTGAAAGTTATTCGAATAATTTTAGATCGTTAGAGAATATTATCCCGACTTATTTAATATTTTGAATATAGTTTCAAGGAGAAACTTTTCCCCCTTATTTAATTATCTGTTGACAACGGTCAACTCACATCCTTAGTACTTCCTCCGAAAATTTCGGAAGTACGTATATATATATATATATATATATTTATTTATATCCTAGTAAGATAAGTTGTTTCTATCAAGAAGCAAAATGCTTGGGGAACTTCGATGTGGTTCGAGTTCTCGAGATATGATAGAATTCTTTTAAAAGGACAAGGGAGGGTAGACTCTGGTACTATGTATGCTAGATGGACTACCAAAGGTACCACAGGCGAAGGTACTCTGTGTACTCAGAAACATGTGAAGTATGTACCCAAAAATGGGACACGTAGCCCGAATGCGGCAAGGGTGATAACCGGGATACGAAGGTGTCGTCCTTCTACTAGTAGAAACGGTTACTAATATCGTATTACGACTGATCATCGTATGCGGTGGCTCCAATGAGTGTCCTATTCTTCCAATTGGAATTGTGATGCAATACCGTAACCCAAGCCTAGGTGCTGGGTTTACTATAAAGGTATTCGCAGGTTAATAAAATCCACTAAAGGATTGTTTTCAGAAGAAGGCGTGTATCACCAAGGAAAACTATTTTTGAAGAAAATGTATTTATCATATATGACGTTTTACTTGAGTTTATCCTATAGTCATTTCATACTGTACATTATTATGTTGGGCATTATAGCTCACTCTTGCTTTCTTTTAAATGAAACTACACAACAGATAACTAGTATGCCGGTGTGGGACTTAGTCGTTTGAAGTCATGAGGAGAATCCCTGGCAGCTTTGTCTCATGTGGGCTAGAGTATTAGATAGGTATAAGATATCAGTTGTAATTATTGTAACTTCATGTAGAGGTTATGAATAATTGTTTGAGATCCTGTAAAGTACATTGAGTGTAATAAAAGAAGATTACATTTTGTACATCATTTCTAAGGCTATAACATGTGTGTGTGTGTGTGCATGAGATTGGGGTCTGTTGGATTATTGAATCAATACAGGTTACACATGAGTGAAGGATGGCGTGATGACCCAGATTCCTGACCCCTGATTTTGGGGACGTTACAGAGTAGTTGTAATTGGTTGAGTCTTATATTGACTAATCAATTGGTGCATACTTGTTGGATATACTCTTGGCATAATTAATTCATTTTATGACTTATGTATTGATCCTGTGTGTAACTCTTATGATCTTGCTATGCTTATACTCTGTTCTGAATATTAAATCTTGATATATTTCTTATACTCTGATTACATTATGCAAGTCTTATAAGTTTGGAACAATGTTCACTTATTTTCCTCTACAATGTTTATCTGTATTGGACTAACTTGAATTGTTTTGAGCTAATGAGATTTGATTGAGTAGCATTGTCAAACGAATCAGAAAGCATGATCATCTAAGACATCCTTCATGAATCCATATTGTGGTAAGTAAAGGTAAAAGATCTCTGATTCTAAAATCACTATATTCTTGATCACTAAATTCTCTGATATTGTACTTCGGATGCTTGTGATCCTTAACACCCTCAGTGGTTTTAAGAACTGACTAAGAGTCTATCAAACCTCATAGGTTCTAACCCAAGTCATTAGAACCAAACACTTCTCAAACAGTATTCCATTACCTTACTCTGATATATTCCCCATATTTTGCTCTGATTCACTTAATTTTCTTGAGATATCAACTAAGTGATTAGACAAAATTACCATTTGATATTGGAGTTGTGTTGAGAATGAGGGAGATAGTGCTAAGAAGCACCACATAAGGAAGGAAAGGTCAACCCTATAGCTCTGTCTCTCACACAGAAGTGGAGTATTTATAACCTGAGACATTTGTAAGCCCATCTGTGTTCTCTCAAAAGAATATAGAGCTGAAAAAGGCATATAAACAGTTACTAGGTGCATTCTCCCAACATAATGTTATCTATTGAAAATTCTCCTGTCAGCCAGGGCATCTGTATAAGAGCCACTAACCCTTGATTAAAATGTTTCCAATGCATATGTGAGATTCACACACAAGGAAGGTATTGATGCAGCAATCATTGTCAAACCATATCAAGGTTAATGGAAATGGTTGAATTCCTGGACCATGTTCGCTTTTTATCTCTGATCTTGAATGAGAACATGTGATCCTGGAAGTTGCTCGATCTTAATTCTCAGATCCTAGTCTATGATATGTGAAATGAACTTGGACTCTGATCTTTTGAGTTAAGATCTTGGAGACTCTGATAAGTCCTCACAGACTTTAGAAGAAATCTCTGATCCCTAATGGCATATCATTGATCATTGGTTATCTTCCCATAATTCAAATCTGGAAATGATTTTGACTTTGTCAATATTGTAGCTCGTAAATACGGGCTCAGATATTATCTGACGACTTTATGAGGTATACTTCTTCATGAAAGTTGAGGGATATCAGGAATTCTGCCACTTAAAAGAATCCTAATTTCCCCTCTCAGAAGGAACATTTCTAAATTTCTTGACTGAAAGTTTCCATCCTTGAAGGTGGAAGGCAACTTTTCTATGAAAAGGATTTTCTCGCAGGTACACTTGGATGTTTGGAGCTTTGAGTGAGTGACAAACTGTGAGACTGAGTGATAAACACTTGAGTGTAGAGTGGAGTGAAACACAATGCGAGATCACAAAAAATAGAAATCATACACTTGCACTGTGAGAATTGGTTACCAAATAATTTCTTCACTTGGTTGGTTGATTCTAAGGTTCTACTCCGAATACATTTTGAAGGACTACTCAACTAAGGGGGGACATTATAAAGAGATTATGAACTGATAGTCGTTCTGTAACTAAGAAGAGGATTTTTCAACTTTATTGTACTAAGGAGGGATTCTTCATCTTAGGGGGAGAGATTATTGGGTTTTCGTTTCTGGATTCCAAAATATTTTCTATGTGCTTTATGGGAAGATCTGAAGATTGTTGAAGACAGCATTTGGAAGATGTATCTATCTGCAACTTTACATAAGGGAGAGAAGAATTTGTTCTCTGCTGAAGTTGAATGTGTATAGAAGATGCAGTATATTAGATATATTTGTGATGTCATGTCTAATAATGATTTGTGTTTGGTTTTCAGATCTTGACTAATAGGACAAATCAGGACTTAACTGGAAATCAGTACTTATACTGAAGTCAGAACTTATGATATCAGAACTTAAGTTATCAGAACTTAATATATCAGAAGATATTTATCAGGAGATAATATCAGGACTTAAGAAGACTTTCAGATAAGGAAGGCGGCTGATTGGAAGGAAAGAAGATCAACACTAAAACAAGAAGAGATATGCATGGAGAAGAATTCTATGAAGAATAGAAGACTTGGAGGAAAAGATAACTAATTGATATATTTTAGGATGCAGACTTATATTCGATATCAATTAGAAGATTATCTTGTAACTGTGTGTCTATATAAACACAGCATAGGGTTTACACTATATGTGTTATCTTAATCGAGAATATTATTCATTGTAACCCTGACAGCTCTCGTGATATTTGTTCATCACTGAGAGAGAACGGTTTCATTGTAATACTGTTATTCTGTGTTTCATACTTGTGTTCTTAATTCGATTTGATTGTAGTATACACTATATTCAACCCCCTTCTACAGTGTGTGTGACCTAACAAGTGGTATCAGAGCCTATATGTTAACACATATACAGTAAAGATCCAAAACATTCATGTCTGAAGAAGAAAAAACTCCAACCAAGCCCACCAAAACTGAAGAAACTCCAAAGACTCAAATCCATAATCAATATGAGACTATTAGGGTTCCCATACTGAAACCTTCTGAGTATCCCATATGGAAAGTGAGGATGACTATGTTTTTGGAAGCTACAGATCCAGAATACCTTGACATAATTAATGAAGGACCACATAAGCCAACCAAGCTCTCTGTTGTAGTTGCAGACCTGCAAGCAATGACGGTACCAAAGGAGAAAAATGAATATACAGCTGAAGATATCTCATTTATTTCCAAGGATGCAAAGGTAAGACATTTGCTGCATAGTGCCATTAATAATGTCATGTCAAACATGGTAATTAACTTCAAGACTGCAAAGGAGATATGGGATGCCTTGGAGATAAGATGCCAGGGAACTGATGCAATTAAGAAGAACAGAAGGACAATACTCACTCAAGAGTATGAGCACTTTGACTCAAAACCTGATGATTCATTAACTGGTTTATATGACAGATTTGTCAAACTCTTTAATGATCTGTCACTGGTTGATAAGGAATATGATCTTGAAGATACTAATCTTAAATTCCTTTTAGCTCTTCCTGAAAGTTGGGATTTGAAGGCAACTACTATAAGAGACAACTATGTTCTTGATGAAACTACTCTTGATGAAATTTATGGTATGCTCAAAACTCATGAACTTGAGATGGATCAAAGAAGCAAGAGACATGGGAGAAAGTCAAGAACAGTTGCTCTTAAGGCTGAGGAGGAATCCCCCAAAGTGGTTGTCTCAAAGAAAGGCAAAGGAAAGGCTCTCATCACAAAGTCTGATACTGAGTCATCAAGTTTTGATAGTGATGAGGACTCAGAAACTGAAAGCCTATCTGAGATGGATGTTGATGAAGAGATGATGAAATTGTGTGCTCTTATGGTGAAGGTTATCACAAAGATAGCCTATAGGAAATTCAGAAGGGGAAAGAAATTTTCCAAGAAAAGTGAAAGTTCTGATAAGAAGGGATTCATAAAATCTAAAGGCAAAGCATGAAAGTCTAACAGAAGAGATTACTCAAATGTTAAATGCTACAATTGTGGTGAGAAAGGCCACATATCTCCTGATTGTAAAAAAGGAAAAGGTGACAAAAGCAAGGCACTTGTCACAAAGAAGAAAAGCTGGACAGACACTTCAGATTCTGAAAATGAGGTAAATTATGCCTTGATGGCAAATGCTGATAACAGTTCTGAAGCTGCTGAGTTAAAGGTACCTCAAACAACTTATGCTTTTCATACTGATGATATTACCGAGTTGAGATCTTATCTTAAAACCATATTCATTAGCTATAGAGATCAGACTTTAACATGTGATAGGTTAACTTCTGAAAATCTGGCTTTTAAGAAAAGGAATGACTATTTAGAAAAAGAGTTAGTTATGTCCATCAAACTCAGAAAGAAAGAGATGATGCCTTTTATGTTAGAGATGAAGTGTTAAAATTGAATCAATCTCTAAAAACTAAGTTAGAAAAGGAAAGAGAGATTATCAGGACTTGGACTAACTCTGGCAGAACAACTCATAATTTACTAAGTAGTGGAAACTGGAAAGAGGGCTTAGGTTATGGAGATGATAAAAGTGAAACAAGAACTAAACAAATTAAGCCAATTATTAAACAGCCTATAAGCCAAAGGTAAATCCTGTTAAGTTTGTAGCTAAAACTGTAAAGTCTGATTCTGAAAAGATGAAAGATAATGATACAGAAGGTTAGGCAGAGTCAACTTCTGATAAGCTAAAACAGGATAAACCAGCTGAAGCTAACATAGGCTTAATGACAAAGAAGCAGCTTAAGTATAAGCTGAAAGAGATTAAGAATGTAAACAAGGTAAAGCCACCTAGGAAAAATAGGAATGGAAAGGAAGGTGTGAACAAAAGCAATAATTATAAGTCTGTTCCTAATGCTCCTAGAAAGAAATGCAATAATTGTGGAAACACTAACCATCTTGCTTCTTTTTGCAGGAAGAATAAGGATATAAATTCTTTACCTCCTAAATCAGGAGTTAAGAGTCAGTCTGTTAGGTTTAAACCACAAAATCCTTGTTTTCATTGTGGTAGTTTATGGCATTCCATTTATACTTGTAAGGAATATCATAGTTTGTACTATGATTATTATCAAATAAAACCTTCTTTGAAGAAAGTTAGTATTATCATAGTTTCTCTTTTTGTAAGTTCTGATGCAAAGTCTCATACTATAAATTCTGATAAGAAAAATACTAACATAAACTCTGATGCTAAATCCGCTGTAAATTTTAACAAACTGAATAAGGCCAAAGGATCCAAGCACGTCTGGGTCCTTAAAACAAATCATTAGTGGTCTTTGTGATTGCAGGGCAACAGTAAAAACATTCTAGTTCTGGACAGTGGATGTTCAGGACATATGACTGGAAATAAAGCCCTGCTATCAGACTTTATAGAGAAAGCTAGCCCAGGAGTTTCTTATGGAGATGGAAACATGGGAAAAACTCTGGGATATGGCAATGTCAATCTTCGGAATGTCATCATTGAAAAAGTAGCTCTAGTCTCAGGACTTAATCACAATCTGCTGAGTGTTAGTCAAATCTGTGATAGAGGTTATCATGTGGATTTCTTTGAAGAACAGTGTGAAGTTGTAAGCAAATCTACAGGAAAAGTTATTCTAAAGGGATACAAGCATGGTAATATTTATGAATCCAAGCTTTTAACAAGTTCTGATGGTTCTGCAATCTGTCTGTTAAGTAGAGCATCAATTGAAGAAAGCTGGGATTGGCAAAAGAAACTCTCTCATTTAAATTTCAACAATATAAATGAACTAGTCAAGAAAGATCTTGTGAGAGGACTGCCAAAATCAGTATTTGCTCCTGATGGCCTTTGTGATTCATGTCAAAAGTAAAAACAAAGAAAATCTTCATTCAAGAGCAAGACTGAATCTTCAATTCTTGAGCCTTATCACCTACTAAATGTTAATATATTTGGTCCAGTGAATGTCATGTCTATTGCAAAGAAAAAATATGCTATGGTCATAGTAGATGAGTTTACTAGATACACATGGTTGTATTTCTTGCACACAAAAAGAAGAACTACATCTATCTTGATTGATCATGTCAAACAACTGGATAAGTTGGTCAAAGACTCTGTGAAAATCATAAGAAGTGATAATGGCACCGAGTTCAAGAATTTGATTATGGAAGAGTTCTGCAAAGACCATGGAATAAAGCAGGAATTTTCTGCTCCTGGAACTCCACAGCAAAATGGAGTTGTTGAAAGAAAGAATAGAACTCTTATTGAAGCTGCACGAACTATGCTTGATGAAGCAAAGTTACCAACCTACTTTTGGGCTGAAGCTGTGCAGACTGCTTATTTTACTCAGAATGCAACACTTATCAACAAGCATGGAAAGACACCATATGAGATGGTGAGGAAAAAGAAGCCAAATCTGAAGTACTTTCATGTTTTTGGATGCAAGTGTTTTATTCTGAAGACTCATCCTGAACAGCTATCCAAATTTGATCTAAAAGCTGATGAAGGAATTTTTATTGGATATCCACTTTCCACAAAAGCCTTCAGAGTCTACAATTTAAGAACAAGGGTTGTCATGGAATCTATCAATGTCTCGTTTGATGATAAGAAGATTACTGGACTTGAATATTTCAATGATCATGATCAGCTGAGATTTGAGAATGAAGCTTTAAATTCTGATTCTGTAAATTCTGATAGTCTAAATCCTGATACTGCAAACTCTGATGGGTTAAACTCTGATATTATTGAAACTGTGGTGACTACGCCAAAGGAAAATGCACCTGTGCAGGGGGAGCATATTGAAGATCCAACCACATCTCAAGAAGCATCAGAACCTAGAACAGGTTCTTCAAGTTCTGATTCATCAAGTTCTGATGGGCCAAGTTCTGATAATTCTGGAAACTCATATTCTGAAGGATCCTACTCAGAGAGCATAATTTCAGGGGGAGCATCAGAAAATGTTGATGGAGACAGCATGGATCATGGGGGAGCATCCAGTTCTAGAGATAACCTTCCATCTGCAAGGAAGTGGACTAAAGCACATACACTTGACTTGATTATTGGAGATTCTGAAGCAGGTATTAGAACTAGAACAGCAACATTAAATGAATGTCTCTATCAATCTTTTCTTTCTCAGGCTGAACCAAATAAAGTGGAAGAAGTTCTTCAAGATGCTGATTGGGTGCAAGCAATGCAGGAAGAGTTAATGAATTTGAAAGAAATAAAGTTTGGACCCTAATGCCAAGACCAAAGAACAGATCTGTTGTTGGTACAAAGTGGGTGTTCAGAAACAAAACTGATAGTGATGGCATAATTATAAGAAATAAAGCTAGGATGGTTGCAAAAGGATATTCTCAACAGGAGGGAATTGATTATGATGAAACATTTGCACCGTTGCTAGATTGGAAGCCATAAGGATATTTTGGCTTATGCTGCTCACAAAAAGTTTACAGTCTTTCAAATGGATGTAAAAAGTGCTTTTCTTAATGGAGAATTGGAAGAAGAATTATATGTTGAACAACCTCCACGTTTTGTCGATTTAAAATTTCCTAATCATGTCTACAGACTTGATAAAACACTTTATGGCCTTAAGCAAGCTCCAAGAGCATGGTATGAGACATTAGCTCAGTTTCTTCTGGAAAGTGGATTTAACAGAGGGACAATTGACAAAACTTTATTCTATCTCAACCATGGAAAGGACTTACTTTTGGTGCAGATATATGTTGATGATATCATTTTTGGTTCTACAAATGACAGACTTTGTAAAAGGTTTGCCAAGTTAATGCAGTCAAGATATCAAATGAGTATGATGGGAGAACTTAGCTATTTTCTAGGCCTTCAAGTCAGGCAGAATGAAGAAGGAACTTTTATTTGTCAATCTAAGTATACCAGAAATTTGTTGAAGAAATTTGGAATGCAAGACTGTTCAAGTGCATCCACTCCTATGGCCACTGCAACAAAATTGGATAAGGATACTGGTACATCAGTAGATATAACTGATTATAGAGGTTTGATTGGCTCATTACTCTATCTAACTGCAAGTAGACCTGATATCATGTATGCTACCTATCTTTGTGCAAGATTTCAAGCAGATCCAAGAGAACCTCACTTAACAGTTGTAAAAAGAATTTTCAAGTACCTTAAGGGTACAACTGATCTAGGATTGTGGTATCCTAGGAAATTAGACTTTAAGCTAATAGGTTACTTAGATGCAGATTTTGCAGGGTGCAAAATTGACAGGAAAAGCACAAGTGGAAGCTGCCAATTTCTTGGAGGCAGATTAGTTTCTTGGTTTAGCAAGAAACTAAGTCAATTTCCACATCAACTGCAGAGGCAGAGTACATTGCTACAGGAAGCTGTTGTGCACAGATTCCTTGGATGAAGAATCAGTTACTGGATTATGGGTTAGAATTTTCTAAAATTCCTATTTACCGTGATAATCAAAGTGTTATTGCTATGACACGTAATCCAGTTCAACACTCAATAAAAAAGCACATCAGCATTAGGTACCACTTCATAAGGGAACATGTGATGGAAGGTACAGTGGATGTGGCACCCTCCAAACCCGGGTCCACACACACACCTTATTTATAACCTGCTTATAACAATAATAAAGATAATAATAATATGCAGTGACCCTACTTACCAACTACCACGGATCGCAACAGGTTAAAGTATGTACACAAGCCAAACACACACCTATATTACAAACCGTTCAAATCCCAACTATTCAAACTCAGAACTGAGTATTAAACATTATTACAAACTTTTTCAAACTTAAATTATCTCAAAAACTGCCTGCTAGCTTAACTCGATCAACCTGGACCCCTAGCTCTCGCACTGGATTGGGGATCCTCGCTACTAACTGGTTCTTTTTTAACTGGATAAGAACATAAACAATACCGCACAAATGAGCTAACAAGGTCAGCAAGTCTCAATGACAAGACTGAGAATAATGATCATCAAATAAAAAGGGTTATGATGTCAAGTGAACAATGAATTATGATTTAGAATTAGATATTATATTTTCATTTTTAAAAAAAACCAAGGTTAGGCTGTTGATCAGTCACGCACTAACCCCGAGCAAAGCATACAACATTGCTCTAACTACTGGATCCAAGGCACACATTGGCCTAACTTGACCATTAATATGGTCTGACCACGAATCTGGTCCATAATTTTTATAAAAAAATCCAATTCTAACATAATAACAAAATAAACAATGTAAAGCATTAAACAGAATCATAAATAACATGGGTTGTTCGATAATGAAATGGTTTCAATCTTCACAAGGATCAATATGGAAATTTCAAAGCTTGGTTGTTAGGTAATGAAAGAATTGGGTAATAAAGGAATCGATGTTTCAAGGTTACAAGGATTTGGTCTTTCAAAGCATAAGGTACAATGGTTTGAATATGTAAGTAATTCGGTTCAGTGTTTGGCATTTAGTTTGTATGTATTTGTGGAGTAGTATCGTATATTTATGGTTCATATTTGGGTATACAACAATCAATAGTTTAGAAAGAATAAGGTTTACGGCTCAAGATCAATAAATGGAATTAGGGTTTAGGGTTCAGTGCTTCAAAGCACTTGCAATATAAAACAGGACTATCAATCAACTACAATATATCTCGAGAAAGCTCAGAACACTTGCCTGGTACTAGCTTGTTATACTGTACTAACTCCCAATCACAACCATCTTACTCCTTGACTATATGTTTCCTTCTTCTACGCCTTGCCTCCTCTGCTCACATATCATAAGCATCTATCAATATTCAACTCATAAGATTCTATTCGGTATACACTTCTATCTACCCTTCGTCTTACCCAAATCCGATTAACGGATTGAAAGTTATGCAATAAACAAGTAAACACCGAACACATAGATCGACAGTCAAACAACAAGTCACATATAGCACATAACACGTCAAATAATCAATGACATATCATTTATAAAGGGGTCTCGGGTCATAAACAGGCTTTTGGGTATTTAAAATGATTTTTAAAACATCTTTTGGAATTAAAACGGGTCGTTGGATAAATTTTAAAGCAACAAACAGGGTTCGGTTGGCCGAATCTGGCTTCAAAACAATTTTATAATAATTATCGAGCCTTGAAAACAATTTAAAATAATATTTTAAAGCTCGAAACTATTTTTCGGAATTTTTAAATCATTTTTAAATAATTAAATCTAATTAAATAATTAATTAAAATCAATTAATAATTAATTTAATCAATTAATCAATTAATTTTCGAATTAATTGACCAATTAATCAATTAATTATCAACTAAAATTAATTAACTAATTAATTTAGATTTATTTTTAAATTAAAAATAATTTTTGGAATTAAAGTAATGATTTTTGGAATTTTCAGAAATTAAAAACAGATTTTTATAATTAAAATAAATAGAAAATATGATTTTTTAAACATTTTTAAAACAGGAATCCTATTTCTGCAACTTTCCAGAAATTTCAGGGACTAAACTGTATCGTCCCCAAAAGTTTAGGTACCAAACTGCAAATTTTACAGGGCTCGCCGGAAAACGATCGGGGTTCTCCGGAGATGGCGTTCCCGGAATCGTCTTACCTTCAGGAGCTCCAGATATCATCTACAATTCATGAGAAACACATCCCAATAATCATTTCGTCCTAATAACCCCAGACCTGGCCGGAAAATGGCCAAGAACTTCACCGGTTTTCGGTGACCCGACGAAAACTTCGAAACACAACTCCCTTCGATTCACGAATCCTCTGTTAACGAGCTATATACCAATCGATTGCAAATTTCATAAGGAACACAACCCACTATAATACAACAACTAATAACCCCTAGATCAAAAAGCTCTAAATTTCAATTAAGAACATTCATACGGGTTATAAACCCTAATTTCAAAATTCGATAATCAAGCTCAATTTTGAACATGTTATTGAACTCCAAATCAGTCATATAATATATCAAAATCATTAGGAAAACAAGCTCTACAACATGCAATCATCAAATCATTCAAACAATCATTCGAACAAAAATTCATATTTTTAATCAAAATAATTCGAAAATAAATAAATTTACTAGAAAATACACCTTTGATTCTGCAGGTGTATGGATCACAGATTCTGATAGTACTCTTCAAGACCTTTGATTTGGTTACTCGAGCGTTGAAAACAAAGATCACTAACACCTTCGAATTGTTGTTTGATGCTCAGAAAGGTTTATGAATATAAGTATTTTCTCTGGAAAATTATATAATTATTGTCTGCAAATGATTTTTAATACGGAATAAAATACGGTAAAGGTTATTTATAATTACGGAAAATTAGTATCCCGTTGGATCATTCCGGATATAAAATGATACATTTATTTATAAAAACTGATCCAAACGGTACCGGTTTTCGGGATAATTATCCAAACCAGTACAATTTGTACTGCGGTCTTGGTCTCAGCGCCTGGTTACACGTATTACGAGGTGATAATTGTAATAATTTAATAAAAAGATCTCGTTTATCGAAAATACGAGTTTTATTGATTTACCGAAACGAATAATGTATCGAAAATGTTGCGCCGGGACCCGCACAAGACAAACCGTACGCCGGATCGAAAAAGTCGAAACATGGAAAATACTCGGAATATTACAATTGGGTTAGGAAGGAGTTTTCGGAAAAGTTTCGGGTTATAAAAACGTAAAAATGGATGACGTCGGTTGGTTCCCGATTATATAAAATAGTTTTTAAATACTCAGAAAAAAATGTTATAAAATCCATATATTTCCTATAAAATCATAAATCAACATAAAAATAAATAGAAAGATATGACAATTATCTATATTTTATTTTGGACATATAAAAATTAAAATACTCAATTAATATTATTTTTAAACATCCAAACACATATAACACTTACCAGATTATTCAGAGAATAGATACTGAACATTCATAATAATTACTTATCGGCAAAATAATTACACGGTATATCCCAGATATTATAGTGGAATTGCATTTTTTCCAACAGATCAACAACTAGCAGATATCTTCACAAAACCACTATGTGAAGCTACATTTACAAGATTGGTAAATGTACTTGGAATGGTTTCAGGTTCTTTCCATAAACCTGCTTAGTTTATGTTCTGATACGTCAGACTTTATGATCAGTATTTACAGATATTACTATCTTTATGTAATCTGTGCTTAAATTGAAATTTACTAAGTGTTGATTGTTGTCTGATGTGAATTTCTAAACTCTGATAGTGATATGAATGTTTCTGTGACTATTCAATCCAATGAGGATACCTGTGCTAGATGCTAACCTAGTAGTCTTTAATATACTAAAGATCCCATGTTTGAAGTAATCATTTATGTGGAAATCTTTTAACACAAGCAAATTCTGATATTGAGCTTGGTTAGGTTTACTTTGTGTATCTTATTACTAAGTCAAAAACTAGAATGGTGCTTCTTATCTGTTAAGTTCTGATGTTTGTAAATCTGATAGATGTACTAAGTGCTGATAAGCCTCACTTATCAAAAGAAAAAATAAATAAAAGAAATAAATATCATGTACTCCTTTGAGATCTAGAGAAAAATGTATGTGGAAGGGAAGACCCAAGTGCATTGCTGGTATTAAGTAATATGCATTAGAAAAGCAAATAAAATTTTCTTGGTGACTTTTCACATTCTCTGATTACTGGAGAAATACTGTGATAATAACATAAATTCTGATAAGCAGTCGTGACTCACTTACACTGAGAAGCCAATGTAAAAAGGAATTTCAAAAGATGCACAAAATGAGCACAAAATAGTTGAGGTGGATTCATGCATGACCTCATTCTAAAGTAGACTTCAGACTAATGACAGCTTTTAAGCAAAGTTCTTAGTTATGCCTTATTTCTAAGATCAACTGAAGTGAATTAGACTTTACTCTTTGTCTGATATTTAGCTTAAAGCACACAATTACACTCCATATGAATGATGAAAATTACTGTGGTGATCAATATTGTTTTAGATGAACAGTTTAAGTGTCAGTTGCATAAATTCTGAGGACAAGTTCTGATGATTAAATTCTGTTGAAACCATATCAGTATCTGTGTGAAGAATTACAGAAATAAACATTCACTTTTTGAGTAAAGAAGCCATATTCTGATGACTTTTTAAAAATCAAGTTCTGATGCTGACATGGCAGTATTTATTTACTTGATTTATTTTTGGTCAATACTTCAACGGTTATATTTTATCAAAATATTGGTTTATGTGAGATAAAGACAGTAATAATTATTTGTTTAGTGGGAACATTTTTTTTTTAAAACTGCACGTACGTAGTAATCATTACTCATTTCTCGTGCCCATTAACTTTGGTCTTAACTACTGCATGCCTGACAGGTGTAACGTCTGTTCCACTTCTTAATAACTGTTGTCACATGGGGTGTCTAAGTAAAAGAGATAAAATATTTTCAAATCTTTTATTTACATTTCTATTCTATTTACTCTCTTTTTTTTTCTTATTCTCTCATATTTTCTGACGGTTTACTATATAGACATTTTATCAAACATTTTTCAGGCATTCTAACTTCTCACCTATTTTCAATGGCACCCAAGGATATAATCTTTAATGGAGCAAAGTTCGTCCCCAACAACTATGCTGCCATTCTCACTAAGAGTGAAGCTCTTTTGGAACTTTATTTTATTCAGGATTTCTTATCTCATAGTGAAATTAGGTTCACATTGACACATCCATCCAATATATCTGGAACTCAAGTTCTGACATTCTGGCGTACTAGACATTATGATGATGGTGGTAAGCATGGGACTCCAAGCATCGTATTTACAGCAAATATGGTTGAGTATGTTGTTACTCCGGGAGCAGTTCGAAAAGCTCTACACCTACCTGAATCCTGTTAATTCAGTTCTGCTGTGGAGGAGCCCTTGCTACAGCAAATGATGGCTAATCTTGGATATGAAAAGAGTTTGGCTAAGATGGGTCAACTCAAACGCCCATATATTCGAAGGGAATGGAGCTTCTTCCTCGATTGCATCACGCAGACGTTTTCTAACAAATGCTCAAATTTTGATGACATTCCCATTCTGACATAACAAATTGGGTATGCACTCCTAAACCAGTCTCATTTTGATTATGCAAAGACTGTGTTATATTTTATAGGAGATAGAATGAAATAGGACAGGAATGTAGTTTACTTTACTAGGTTCTGTCAGTTAATTTACAATTACTGTACATCAGATGAACCACAACTAGCAAGTGAAATCATAGAGCCTTTTAGGTTAGCAAAAAGGGGTTTTACTGATCTTTTATCTACTGACAACAAGAAGGAAGTTTTGAGACCCCTTAGTATTCCTTTATCAGTAAAGCAAGCTCTGTTAAATGCTGATTATGCAACCTATTCATTACTATATCCTGATATCCAACCCACCAATACACAACAGCCAGCAGAACCAACCACCACCCAAACACAGCAACCACATACATCAGCACATGCCAATCAACCATCAGCACCTAAAGTTCAGCCTTCTTCTTCTAGAGCAAAGAGGACTAAGATAGTACCTCAGTCACAGCAGAAAAAAAGGAGGATGATTCTGAGAGACGAATCAGAAGATGAGGCACAGGTTCAACCATCAAAACCTATTGTTAAAGCAGCTGAGGAAGTGTCTTCTCAAAAAACAAAGGAAACTAGGAGTTCTAGGCCCCTCAAAAGGCTTAGAAAGATACATTTTGATGATAAAGTTCCCACAGCCTCTCCACCCTTGAAGAGATGGAAGAAACAAAGAGCTAACAGGGACATAGCTGAGTCAGATTCAGAGGATGTGGAAGCAGCAGCTAAGGAAGGGGATCAGGAATCTCTGATCCCAAAGGAGCCAATTGTGATTGAATCCCTTCCATCTACACAACCAGAATTTGCTGAAGTCACTGAATCTACACCTCCACAATCTCCTATTCAAGAGCTAGAGACTGTTACATCACCAATGATTACACCTCCTATGTCTCCTATCATTAAAAAAGTACATGCTGAAGAACCAGGTACAAGTGCTGAAATAGATATTAATAACTTGGTTGTGCCTGAGGTTCTGTACTTAGAAGCTCCAACCATTCTTCAACATACTCCACCAACAACACCAATTTTAGATGATAATTTCAATGCAGATATTCCAACAATACCTCTTCTGAATCTAGATGATGAAGATCAGATATTAGGTGAGCATCAGAATTTGGATGTTGATAAGAACTTAGAAGATGATTTTGAAACCTCTATAGCCTCACACACTATCATTTTATCAGAGGAAGCTAATTCTGCAGACTCTGTAAGTTCTGATGCTGCAAATGCTGGAAATACTGGTGAAGCTGCTACAAATCTTTATGCTGATGCAGCTGGTCCTTCAGAACATACACCTCAACAAGTTCTAGGCAAAGCTGATCTAATCAAGAACTTTGTTAGAGAGGATGCACCAGTACCTTGGAGTGAAACTCCAAGAGGAAAAGAATGGATCAAGGAGTGGAACAAATTTAATTTTGTTCCTACTGCAAATATTCTTGCTGAGCACCTGGCTAAAGCTGATGAGATGCTGGTGAATGATGACTTCAAAGCACAGCTCAGAGTTACTGCATTGAGTATCAGGAACCTTCAAGGTCAACACTCAATAACTCAAGCTAAGGTGAAAAAGATTCAAGAAATACTGATTCAGCAAGACATGAACTTTAAACTGGATAAGAACAGATTTTTCAAGCCTTCCTTTAGCAGAGTTGAGGTTATTGAGAAAGCTCGGATTGATGAAGTACTAAAGAATCAAGCTTCTCAACAAGTTCAACTAAATGAAATTCAATCTTCAGTGGAATTACTTCTCTTTCTCCTATTACCTGTTGATGCCAAAAAGGGGGAGAAAGTGATTAAGTCCAAATGCTCTACTGATTTAGCACTGAAGAAAAAGGATGAAGGAAATTATGACCAGGGAAACTCTGAAAAGGGTAGAGGTCATGGTCAAGGAAAAGGCTCTTCATCTAGGAAAGCAGGAACTTCTACACAGAGATAAAGCTCTGATGCTGATAAAAGACTAAGTTCTGATAAGCAAGTTCTGACTAAGCCTGATGTTCTAATGCAGGGTGAAAGTCAAGAATCACAGAAATTTATGCAGACACTGAAGCCTAAGGGGAAGGAAACAACAGTCTACTATCAAGACCCCAAGTTACAGAAGGTGGATGAAGAAATTTCAAAAAGACTAATTCTCAAAGACAATCCAGGAATGGACTTTGAAAGTCTGAAGGAAGAAGAAGCCAGACTTAAAGCAGAAAATGTCAAATCAAAGTCTAAAGCTTCTATTACTGCAAAGAAACCTCCAAAGCCCAAGGGCATTGTGATTAAAGAGAAGCAAACTCTGAGGCAACCAAAATTGAATCCAAAGCCAAATCACAAGTAGAGGTAGATCCAAGGTTCAAGGGCAAAGCTAAAGTTGATGAACCTGCAAAGATATATATGCCAATCATGGATCTGGAAGCAAAATCTGATGAAAATACTAGTCTGATTTTGAAGAAGAAGAATATTCAAACAACCTCTGACAGAGCTCATGTTGTTCAAGATCAGTACTTTGTAAATTCTGATATTACAATAAAGCAAGCAACCTCTGACAGAGCTCAAGTTGTCTTGACATCAGAAGAAAAGGAAACCTCTGACATTGCTCATGTTAATCCTTCAAAAATTCTACTACCTGGGTTTAATAAAGCTCAACAGTCTACTCAACCATTGAAGACTACATCAAGTGGTTTTGATGCAAGAGTTATTCGAGGAAAGGAAGCTAGAGATAAATCAGGATTGGGTAGTTCTAAAGAAAAGAGAGTAAATAATACTACCTCTGATCCAACCTCTTTGAGTGAACCAGGAGTGGGAACAACTCCTGATTGAATCAACTAGAGTCTGTACAAATGGTCTACCACTCTGTGCTAAAAGAAGATATCATGTTATATTTCATGACAGATGGGAGGGTATTCCATATAAGAAAGGATGCTATTCGTTTGAAATACTTTGAAGAATTGCAACATGTGTTATTTCTACTTCAAGTGAAGAACAGATCAATAGATGGTGCTGCCAGATACATAAGGTCTAATATTGAAAGACAGAAGAAATTATACTCTGTAAAGTCTGACAGGCCATATTATCCTAAGTACAGAACTCACAATGGTGATATAGTTGAGATGAAGCCTAATACCGCCAAAATCACTACATTTCTTGGTATTAAGGGTCTTGAATTCAATCTAGAGTCTGATAAAGCCTATGTCATCAGACTGGATTAGGAAATAAGGAAAGCAAAGATTAATGATCTCAGGGCTGCTATCTTTCAGACAGGTGAAGATACAGTTGAACTTAAAGATGCAAAAAGGTGGATGCAGAATGAACTTGGATATGTTGAGAGGAGTTTGTTAAAGAACTATCTCAGAACAACTCCTGACATTAGAGAGATCACACACTGAAGCCAAGTCAAGAACTACAGCTGATAAATTTTGAAGTATATAAAAGCTAAAGCTGATATCAGACTTTAAGGATGATAAAAGCTACAAGGACTGTGAGTTGTAGTTATCTAGTCAAATTCTTATATGCATTTGTACTTAATGTTTTTGACATCATCAAATATCTATTGAACTTGTATATTATGCTAATTTACAAGTTGGGGGAGATTGTTAGATATATTTGTGATGTCTTGTCTAATAATGATTTGTGTTTAGTTTTCAGATCTTGACTAACAGGACAAATCAGGACTTAACTGGAAATCAGTACTTATACTGAAGTCGGAACTTAAGATATCAGAACTTAAGTTATCAGAACTTAATATATTAGAAGATATTTATCAGGAGATAATATCAGGACTTAAGAAGACTTTCAGATAAGGAAGGCGGCTGATTGAAAGGAAAGAAGATCAAGACTAAAATAAGAAGAGATATGCATGGAGAAGAATTCTATGAAGAATAGAAGACTTGGAGGAAAAGATAACTAATTGATATATTTTAGGATGCAGACTTATATTCGATATCAATTAGAAGATTATCTTGTAACTGTGTGTCTATATAAACACAGTATAGGGTTTATACTATATGTGTTATCTTAATCGATAATATTATTCATTATAACCCTAGCAGCTCTCGTGATATTTGTTCATCACTGAGAGAGAACGGTTTCATTGTAATACTGTTATTCTGTGTTTCATACTTGTGTTCTTAATTCGATTTGATTGTAGTATACACTGTATTCAACCCCCTTCTACAGTGTGTGTGACCTAACACAGTAGATATAAGATAGCATTATTTCCAAGTCCAGGATTGAAAGTTGAAAGCCGATTGAAGATTATTGGTTAAGGTTAGTTGAGTTATCCTCCAAACTGTTACTTCTCCATTATTATTTGACCGTCAGGTGTAACAGTCAAATAGGGGGGATTGTTGAGCAAGATTGAAGCTGTATGTATAACTCAACAATACTGGTTTGGATAATTCAACATAGAACAAGGACTTTGAAATAATCTATATTCCACTAGAATCAGTACAGATTATTTATTGGGCATATACATAAAAGATTTTGTTAGCTGCAGTGAAGAAGATGTCAACAGTGATCCATATGAAGTTCACTAATATGTTCAGACATCAGAGGAATAAGGTTGGATTCATTCGAAGCAGTTATCAGAATCAGTGTGAAGACCTCAAGGATTTCTAGTGAAGTTGGTTATATTTGGTAGAAGACTTAACAGTAGTTTGTACGGGTATAATACGAAGGCCTGAGAGCGGAACTAGTCGTCTGTGAACCAGACCCGTGCACTAGACGTCAGTGATCCGTGCAAATCAATGGAGTATTATTTTTAGAAATTCTGTTAAGTGGTTTTTGTACTCGAGGAGACTAGAAATATTTTGAGGTACAAAATCCCGGAGATTAGAAGGCTTTAAGATACAAAGGACTACAGCCCGAGGATTTACATGATTTATTTTTAATCAATGTCTGATTTTTTATTAAATGAATAAATGGAAATTAATTAATTTATTTATTTAATTATATATCACAATTGATTTTAAATTAAATAAATTAAAAATTGACTTTTATTAAATGAATAAATAAAACTCAAATCATTTATTTATTTAATTTAGTTTCAATATTTAGTTTTTGGAAAAATAAATTAATATTTGATTTTTAATCAAATAAATTAATAAAATCAACTTTTATTTATTTATTGATTTTTAAATATCAAATGCTTAATTACTTTTAATCCTACCATAGCCTTATTTCATGCATGGAGTAATTTGGTTCGTTATTAAACAAAAGAGAAGGAAACACAGGACTTCAATTTGTTTACACAGAAATTGGAAGCTTCGATTTTCTGTGTTGTTTGATATAGTCGCGGGACCCGCCTGAGAATCTGTCAAACATAAAACAAGCAATACAATCAGAAAATTGGAAGGTAATTTTGCTGGAGGCCTCTCCTTCACGCGCGCGTAGCGCCTCATTCCTTCCCTCCTTACGTTGCATGTGGCGCGTGCAATTCACATCAAGTTCCCAGCTATCCTCGACGACTCAGTGTACGGCTTCTATTTGTAAAACAGAAGGAAAAAGAATCCACATGCAATTGACTAAAATCAAGTGAACATGCTATACAAATCAATCAGAAATGGCAGTGTTTTATTAATAAAAAATATGGGTCGCAAGTTTAAAGGTTACTCCATGTCGCAGCTTACAAATTCTAACAGAAAATTAAGTAAATTCCCCCTTGCAAAATCAGGTCGCAGGTTGTTCAAAACTAAGGAAATTGAGGTTGCAAGTTGAATCATTTGTACTTCTATTTTTTCTGAGTCACAGGTTGGCAAGGGTCGCGGGTTACAATCAAAATCTAAGTCGCAGGTTATGTTATATCCTGGTTGCAGGTAAGAATTTATTCTGGTCGCAAGTTACAATTTGTAAGCTGTCAATTCAAATTGCTTGGACACAAATCAGCCACGTAGTCTCCTTTTCTCTCCATCCTACAATTCTATATAATCAACAGCAGCAAATCAGATTTATCTCCATTTTTACAAAGTGCGAAGCTCTTGCAAAATTATCTCAGCTCACTTTGAAAGCTTAATTTGACAAGGGAAGGTCATGTGCAATTTGTTCCACACCATTTAAAGCCTTACAAACTTGTAACACTCATTATTAAAAGCTCTCTTGATTGTAATCAATACCTTTTGATAGGAGTTTTTAATTTTTAGAATGATAAGAAGAACCCTAGATTTATAACTTATTGCTTTGGTTCTTTTTATATTTGTTGCTTCAGATCTTTGTATTTGGAGTTGTAAGCAAATCTACGGGTATTTATACTTTTGAATAAAAAGAATATTTACCCAGAATCTCTTTATGTGTTTAATTCATTTTAATTTTGATATTCCGCTGCAATTAATTTTAGAAAATGAAGAACATACATTCACCCCCTATGTATGTACCTTTTGGACCTAATAGAAACCGTAGAGCGTAGATCGCGAGATCAGAATACGTGGTGATTCAACAAGGTCTGGAACTCCATTAATCTTCCATTAATGAACTCTTTAAACTTCTTTAAGGTAAATTTTTTTACTACAAATTAAATATATATTTTCGCATAGATCCTGCATACAATTTCGATTTTATTCTGATTTTAATTCAAATTTACATCATTTTCGTTGCGTTTATGTGCTCGAAACCTTTGAAGAGGTATCCTGTAAGGTTGGTTGGTGGTCCCTAGGGTCACAATCATTGAGTACTCATACCCAACGGACTGAGGGTTTATCGTTTCCTGTATTTGCTGAAATTGGGGATTCGTCCCTTGAGGAGCTAGGGGATACGTCTCTGGGGGTAGAACTTGGAACTAGGGATTCGTGCCTTGAGGTTGAGCCTCAGATGTCCCTGTAGGAGTTCCTCCTTGGGTGGAGGCATATGTTGAGTGCGGGGGTATGTTAGGTCACACACACTGTAGAAGGGGGTTGAATACAGTGTATACTACAATCAAATCGAATATAAGAACTCAAGTAACAAAACACAGATTTTATTTAACACAATAAACTCTGTTACAAAGAAATATTCTCTCTCAGTGATGAAAAAATTATCACGAGAGCTGCTAGGGTTACAATGAATAATTAACTCGATTAAGATAACACATATAGTGTAAACCCTATGTCTGTATTTATATACTACACAGTTACAAGATAATCTTCTAATTGATATTGAATATAATTCTGCTTCCTAATATATATTAATCAGTTATATTTTCTTCCAAGTATTCTATTCCTTATAGAATTCTTCTCCATGCATATCTCTTCTTATGTTTGTCTTGATCTTCTTTTCCTTTCAATCAGCCGTCTTCCTTATCTGAAAGCCTCATTAAGTCCTGATATTATCTCCTGATAAATATCTCCTGATAACTTAAGTTCTGATAACTTAAGTTCTGATATCTTAAGTCCTGACTTCTGTATAAGTACTGATTTCCAGTTAAGTACTGATTTGTCCTGTTAAGTAAGATCTGAAAACTAAAAACAAATCATATTAGACATGACATCACAAATATATCTAACAATCTCCCCCAACTTGTAAATTAGCATAATATACAAGTTTAACAGATATTTGATGATGTCAAAAACATTAAGTACAAATGCGTGAGAATTTGACTAGATAACTACAACTTACCGTCCTTGTAGCTTTACCATCCTTAAAATATGATATCAGCTTCAGTCTGAATACACTTTAGAATTTAAGCAGTTGTAGATCTTTGACTTGGCTTCAATTTCTGATCTCTTTGATATTAGGAGTTGTTCTGAGATAGTTCTTCAACAGACATCTCTCAGCATATTCAAGTTCATTGACCATCCTCCTTTTGGCATTCTTCAGTTCAACTGTATCTTCACCAGTTTGAAAGATAGCAGCCCTGAGATCATTTATTTTAGCTTTCCTTATATCCTGATCTAGTTTGATGATATAGGCTTTATCAGACTCTAGATTGAATTCAAGTCCCTTAATACCAGAAAATGTAGTGATGATTTTAGCAGTATTAGGCTTCATTTCAACAATTTCTCCACTGTGAGATCTGTACTTAGGACAGTATGGGCTCTCAGACTTTACAGAGTAAAGCTTCTTCTATCTTTGAATATTTGATTTTAAACACCCTGCAGCACCATCTGTTGATCTGTTTTTCACTTGAAGCAAAAATAGAACATGTTCCAGTTCTTCAAAATACTTCAATGAAATTGCATTCTCCCTGATCTGGAATACCCTCCCATCTGTCATAAAGTATAACATGATATCTTCTTTCAAAACAGAGTGGTAAACCATTTGTACAGATTCAAGCTGATTCAATCTCTCAGGAGTTGCTCCTACACCTGGTTCACTTAAGGAAGTTGGATCATTGGTAGTATTGTGTACTCACTTCTCTTTAGAACTACCCAATCCTGATTTGTCTCTTGCTTCCTTTCTTGTAACAACTCTTACTTCAAAACCACTTGATGTAGTCTTCAAAGGTTGAGTCTGTTGAGCTTTTGTGAATCCTGGTAGTAGAATCTTTTGTTGGGAACCACGGACTTAGGGTGTTACTACGTTTTACGATAAAGATTACGAAAAGAGGATTATCTTGTTAATGGTTGATTCCACGCTCTTCTATTGTATTCCCAAATTCCCTTGAGCGAAGTGTGGCCTCCGTCTTCTCAAGTTATCCTCTCTTCTTGCTCCTTGGTGGCTACAATATGTTTTCACACCATCCCAAGCAAGAAGAGAATAAGAATATATATAGGCTACAACAGGGACCATGGATAATTAGGTTGGGCCTTCTAATTACATCTTGGGCCTAGCCCAATGTAATTAAATATTAATTTAATCCACTAAAAAATTAATATTTGCACTACCTTTCCTAATACCGTAATTTAATTAATTCGGTTCCAATATTATTTGCTTATTAAATTCCCCATGTTTAAAATATCATATGGCCATTAATTAAATAAATTACTGATAATTTATTTAATTAATATCTTTTATCCTTGATCATCCACTCAACCTTTATTTAATTATGCCAGAATAAATTCCACCTGCAGGGTTTCACATAATTAAATCTTTTTGAGCTTTCAAGGGGACATCATTAACCCGAATATTATCAGGACATGGATTCCTTCAATAAATAATATCCACCATGTATATAATTCCATCACCCAAAATATAATGATATAATTCAAAAGAATTATTTCATATATAAATCAAAGCATGTAAATAACATACACGTGTCAATTACTATTTCCGGATTAAGAACCTAAGCATTAATAATAACATAGAATCTTAGTTCTCCTTCTTAATCAGTATTAAGGGAACAATTCTAAATTTGATCCTGTTCAATATACACAAAGTATACTAGTATTATTTATTAGTCAATATAAACTAATCTAAATAATACTACAGCCATACCAGTGGATTTTCCAACACCACCTGTGCTGTGAACCTTATTATATTATATAACCGTATTTAACAATCTAATATTCTGTATCCCATTTGATACTAGATTGTTCACAATATATAATATTAGACAACATGTAAACATTCAAATGATTCTCAAATAAACTGGCCAGAAATAAATGTACATACTTCAAATAAATATTTTCAGTATACACTAACAATCTCCCACTTATACTCAAAATATTCTCTGTGTACATCAGTGTTTATTTAATCCACTATTACATAAATATCTATGTGTCCATCGATCTGACTCCTATCGCTTCCACATGCTTGTCAAAAACCTTGGTTGGCAAGCTCTTTGTGAAAGGATCTGCTCGGTTGTCTTCTGATGATATGTGAGCCACAACTATATCCCCTCGCTTTACGATTCCTCGTATGAGATGATACTTACGTTCAATATGTTTAGCTGCTTTGTGGTCTCGCGGTTCCTTTGAATTTGCCACAGCACTAGTGTTATCATAATACGCCGTCAAGCTCCTAGGCAAATTAGGTACCACATCTAAGTCCAAAAGGAAGTTCCTGAACCATACAGCCTCCTTGGTAGCCTCAGAGGCCGCCACGTACTCGGCCTCCATGGTGGAGTCTGCAATGCATTTCTGCTTTACACTCCTCCATATAACGGCTCCACCTCCCAAAGTAAAAACATATCCCGAGGTTGATTTCCTCTTATCCCTATCTGATTGGAAATCTGAATCAGTATATCCCAAAGGAAATAGATCTGAGGCCTTGTAAATTAACATATACTCCTTAGTCCTTCTCAGGTACTTGAGTATAGTTTTTACTGCACTCCAATGTTCCTGACCCGGGTTCGACTGATATCTACTAACCATGCCTACAGCAAAGCAGATGTCAGGCCTCGTACATAACATAGCATACATTAAGCTTCCACATGCTGAAGCATAAGGAACTGCTTTCATACTCTCTATATCCTTAGGTGTCGAAGGACACTGCTTCTTAGATAGAGCAACTCCATGCTTAAAAGGTAAAAAACCTTTCTTGGAGTTCTGCATGTTAAAATGAGCTAATACTTCATCAATGTAGGGCTCTTGAGATAAAGCCAACATTATTTTCTTGCAATCCCTTATAACTTTGATCCCAAGGATGTATGCCGCTTCACCTAAGTCCTTCATGTCAAATTGTTTGAACAACCATGCCTTTACAGATGACAACATCTCAATATTGTTTCCAATGAGTAAAATATCATCTACATATAGTACTAGAAAAACCACTACATTACCTTCACTTCTCTTATACACACACGATTCGCTGGGAGTTTGATCAAATCCATATAACTGGACTGCCTGATCAAAACGAATATTCCAGTCTCTAGAAGCTTGTTTAAGTCCATAAATAGACCTCTTAAGCTTACATAACAGATGCTCTTGGCCTTCCTTAATGAATCCTTTTGGTTGCTGCATATAGATGGTTTCTTCAAGACTTTCATTAAGAAAAGCTGTCTTGACATCCATTTGCCAAATCTCATAATCGAGATGAGCTGCTATAGATAAAGAATACGGATTGACTTAAGCATGACTACCGGTGAAAAGGTTTCCTCGTAATCGATACCTTCTTTCTGAGTATACCCTTTCGCAACAAGTCTTGCTTTCCAGGCTTTCACCTTTTTATCTAATCCCCTCTTTTTCTTGTAGATCCACTTACATCCAATAGGTTTTATACCTTTGGGTGGTTCCACGAGCTCCCAGACCTGATTAGAATACATTGATTCTATCTCAGATTCCATCGCCTTTTGCCAAAGATCTGCATCTTTGTCTTGTATTGCCTCTTCGTATGTACGGGGATCATCATCATGTTTACCAGGGACCAAGTCTGAAGACTCTCCCAAAAACATGAATCTATCAGGCTGTTGAACAACCCTCCCACTACGACGAGGCACTGGTGCGGTATTAGTGACAGGTTGTACATTATGTTGTGGTTGTTCTACTTATACTACAGCTTCATGGGTATTATTTGTCCCTCCCACTAGTTCCTCTAAAACGACACTACTCATGGGTTTGTGATTCATTATATAGTCCTCCTCCAAGAATCTTGCATTGGTGCTAACAATGACATCCCGATTCTTCGGACTATAAAATAAATATCCTTTCATTCCCATGGGGTAGCCTACAAACAACCTTACTTCTGTACGAGATTCTAACTTAGTCGCGTTCTTGTTCAGCACATGTGCTGGACAACCCCATATTCGAATATGTCTTAGACTCGGTTTATCCCCGGTCCACAATTCTAAGGGGGTTTTAGGAACCGACTTAGAAGGTACTAAGTTCAGAAGATAAGCTGCTGTCTCTAAAGCATGTCCCCAAAACGACTTGGGTAAATCCGAATAACTCATCATCGATCTAACACTCTCTAAAAGAGTCTGGTTCCTTCTCTCTGCTACACCGTTCTGCTGGGGTGTGCCTGGTGCAGTTAACTGGGATTTTATCCCATTTTCTGATAAATATTCCCTAAATTCTCCAAGCAAGTATTCGCCACCACGATCTGATCGTAGTGACTCGATACTTTTATTAAGTCGCTTCTCCGTTTTAGCTTTGTACTCTTTGAACTTATCAAAGCACTCAGACTTACGGTGCAACAAATAAACGTACCCATATCTAGAATAATCATCAATGAAAGTGACGAATTATTGATAACCACCTCTTGCTTGGATATTCATGGGTCCACATAAATCAGAGTGAACCAATTCTAACAGTTGTTTGGCTCTATTCCCTTTTGCCTTGAAAGGCCTATTAGTCATTTTACCTTCCAAGCAGGATTCACAAACTGGAAATGGCTCCACTGCCAATGAGCTTAAAGGCCCGTCTACTACCTGTCTTTGAATCCTCCTCAAGTTAATATGACCTAATCTCAAGTGCCAAAGATATGTTTGGTTCAAACTAGAAGGTTCCTTTCTTTTAGTAGAGTTAGAAGATGTGTTGTTCAATTCCCTAAATTGTAGTTGCAGTGCAGGTTGACTAGGATTAATTATATACAAATTGTCTTGCAATATACCGGAACATATAATTCGTTTATTCATCATAATAGAAACATTACGATCCAAACAAACATTATAACCATCCAAAACAAGTTTAGAAACCGAAATTAAATTCCTTCTAAAAGAAGGTACATAAAGACAATTGTTCAAAACCAAAATCCTATCAGAACCAAAAGATAAATGAATAACTCCTACTGCAACTACTGCTACTTTCGTAGCATCTCCCATGAACACATATATCTCACCATTTCTAAGCATTCTGGATAGTTGGAACCCCTGTATAGAATTACAAACATGATCAGTGGCTCCTGTATCTACATACCAAGTGCTCGTAGATATAGCCGCTATAAATGTTTCTGTAACTAGAGAAAGAGACATACCAGTATTGTTTGTCTTCTTAGGAAGAGGACAATCCTGTTTCCAGTGACCTGACTGTTTGCATCTGAAGCACTTTCCCTTAGGCTTTTTCACACCACCCTGAACTCCCACTGCCTTCACAGCTTTCTGTGTCTGAGCCTTTTTCTTCTTCTTAATACCTTTCGGCTTAGAGGAAGAACCTTTCTCAGCCACATTCACTTGAACACTCTGCCGAAATAATCCTTCAGCTGCCTGAAGTTCTGTCAGCAGTTCCGCGAGACTATACTGCCTCTTGTTCATGTTGTAATTCAAGCGGAACTGCTCAAAACTCTTGGACAAGCTCATAAGGATAATGTCAATCTGGGTTTCCCCGTCAAGTTCAGCACCAAGGATCTTTATCTCATTCAGATGCGACATCATCTTGAGAACATGATCCCTTACAGGTATGCCTTCAGCCATCTGAGTGTTCATTAAAGCCTTCATGGCTACTTGCCTAGCAGCCCTATTCTGATCTCCAAAAAGTTCCTTGAGATTAAAGAGCATATCCGAAGCAGTGGCCATAGACTGATGCTGATGCTGTAAAACACCCGACATTGCTGCCAGAATGTAACATCGCGACATCTCATCAGCCTTAATCCACCGTTTATAATACTCTTTCTCATCTTCAGGAGCATCAGCAGCAGGCTGTTCAGGCTTGGGTTCATAAGTGCAAAACTTATACTCCTCAGCAGTCAACACAATGTCCAAATTTCGTTTCCATTCAATATAGTTAGGTCCGGTAAGTTTGTTATCCTTAAGTATGGTGAATAGTGGAGAGAATCATGCATAAAAACATCACATAAATAAGGGTGCATTAATTATTAAGATCTATTGATTCCTCTAACAATTATTAAATTTTAATGCACTAACATCTAAACACCATAAGCTTCTGGTACGCCACGATGTGTGACATGTATACTACCTAATTTTGTTTAAACGTTACTTCGGTCCTATTACTAAACAATATGCCACGTTGGGGTGGACTATATTATTTTTCATAGCTAAGTGTATACCATCATCAAATCTTAAATTATTTGAAATCTATGGAACTTGGTACGCCATGATGGGTGGCGTGTATACCTTCCAATATTCGTAATTTTGCCTTGAATAGAATAATTCAATTCAATATTCATCAATGGTTTGATTTCCAGGTAGTGGAGGAGTCACATCGGTCTCGCTTAAAACCCACAGCCTTACAAGTTCGATGAACCCGTTTTTGACAAAATCGCCCCAAATCAGAAATAAAGAAAATCCGTATTTATTCCTTTCAAAATTTATTAATTTAAGAAGTTTGTTCTAGTAATTTCTATAACATTCTAGACACCATAAATTACATGCCACGATGGGTGACGAATATATAATTTATATTCGTCTTTATGTTAAATTACCTACAACCAATAATGGAGACCATGGGATTTAATTTCATATTAATTCCCTCTCCCACTTAAAATTTATTTTTTTAAAATTGAGGAATTTTAAAATTAAATGGGGCCCTATGATGTTATAATTATGTCTAATCATGCATTTAAAATACACACATAATTTTAGCAACATATAACATTTAATTAAAGTAATAAATAAAATTTATGTCCATGTCGTCCTAATTAAGTTAAACATGCAATTTTAAAAGAATTATACACATAATTAACGACACACATAATCAATAAATTAAAGCAATAATTAAAATTTAATGGAAAAAATTAAAATAAATTTTCTACTATTATGGCCCTTGAAAAAAAATCCAGCTCTCAAAAAAAATCTGCCCCAAGCGCGCCCCGACGCCCCCAGCAGCCCCAGCGGCCGCAGCGCGCGCGCCTGTTGCTTTTCTGTGCGTTTTGTTTTGATTTTGTTCGATCCAAACATCAACAGCAGCCCCTTGTAATCGCACAACGGAACAAAAAACTACCGGAATTGATTTCCGATCGCACATAACTATTACAAAATACCCGAAACAATTACAAAAAAAATAGATCTAATACAAAGCTAATTTTGTAAAATCTATTCTAACACGATCAACCCTCGTGTAAATTACAACCATGATTAAACCACGTGGAAACCAAAACAAAAATTAACCACGATTAAACCACGTGGGATCCAAACACATAATTAAAATATACATGGCCATAATAGTGGATTAACAACCTGCATCAAAACCAATACAAGCAAAACACTATATACACGCATATATAATTACGACATGGACATTATATCATAAAACGTAGAACCCATTACCAGGCTCTTGATACCAATTGTTGGGAACCACGGACTTAGGGTGTTACTACGTTTTACGATAAAGATTATGAAAAGAGGATTACCTTGTTAATGGTTGATTCCACGCTCTTCTATTGTATTCCCAAATTCCCTTGAGCGAAGTGTGGCCTCCGTCTTCTCAAGTTATCCTCTCTTCTTGCTCCTTGGTGGCTACAATATGTTTTCACACCATCCCAAGCAAGAAGAGAATAAGAATATATATAGGCTACAACAGGGACCATGGATAATTAGGTTGGGCCTTCTAATTACATCTTGAGCCTAGCCCAATGTAATTAAATATTAATTCAATCCACTAAAGAATTAATATTTGCACTACCTTTCCTAATACCGTAATTTAATCAATTCGGTTCCAATATTATTTGCTTATTAAATTCCCCATGTTTAAAATATCATATGTCCATTAATTAAATAAATTACTGATAATTTATTTAATTAATATCTTTTATCCTTGATCATCCACTCAACCTTTATTTAATTATGCCAGAATAAATTCCACCTGCAGGGTTTCACATAATTAAATCTTTTTGACCTTTCAAGGGGACATCATTAACCTGAATATTATCAGGACATGGATTCCTTCAATAAATAATATCCACCATGTATATAATTCCATCACCCAAAATATAATGATATAATTCAAAAGAATTATTTCATATATAAATCAAAGCATGTAAATAATATACACGTGTCAATTACTATTTCCGGATTAAGAACCTAAGCATTAATAATAACATAGAATCTTAGTTCTCCTTCTTAATCAGTATTAAGGGAACAATTTTAAATTTGATCCTATTCAATATACACAAAGTATACTAGTATTATTTATTAGTTAATATAAACTAATCTAAATAATACTACAGCCATACCAGTGGATTGTCCAACACCACATGTGCTGTGAACCTTATTATATTATATAACCGTATTTAACAATCTAATATTTTGTATCCCATTTGATACTAGATTGTTCACAATATATAATATTAGACAACATGTAAACATTCAAACGATTCTCAAATAAACTGGCCAGAAATAAATGTACATACTTTAAATAAATATTTTCAGTATACACTAACATCTTTGAAGGTTTAACATGAGCAATGTCAGAGGTTTCCTTTTCCTTATCTTCTGATATCAAGCCAACTTGAGCTATGTCAGAGGTTGCTTGCTTCACTGTCATATCAGAACTTACTACATCTTGACTCTGAACAACTTGAGCCATGTCAGAGGTTGGTTGAGAAATCTTCTTTTTCATCAGAGTAAGACTAACATCTTTATCATATATTTCTTCATCCATGACTGGCACATATACCTTTACAGGTTCATCAATTTTTTCTTTGCCCTTGGATCTTGGATCTACCTCCACTTGTGATTTGGCTTTGGTTGCCTCAAAATTTGTCCTTTCCTTAATCACAATACCCTTAGGTTTTGGAAGTTTCTTTTCAACAACAGAAGCTTTAGACTTGGAGTTGATAATTTCTGTTTTAAGTCTAGCTTCTTCTTCCTTTAGACTTTCAAAGTCCATTCCTGGATTTTCTTTGAGAAATAATCTCCTTGAAATTTCTTCATCAAGCTCCAGATGTCCAGTAGAACTTATCCTTTTACCAGTATCAGAACTAATTCTTCTCCCAGCATCAGAACTTGTTCTTTGTTTAGAAATTTCAGTTGTCCTTGATGAAGAACCTTTACCTTGACCATGACCTCTACCCATTCCAGAGTTTCCCTGGTCATCATTTCCATCATCCTTACCCTACAGTGATTGAGTAGATTTGTATTTGGACTTAATTACTTTCTCCCACTTTTTGGCATCAGCAGGTAAAAGAAGAGAGACAAGCAATTCCACTGAGGATTGGATCTCATTGAGTTGAGTTTGCTGAGAAGCTTGATTCTTTAGAATTTCGGAAATTTGATCTTGTTGCTTCTCCTGAGTCTTTTCAATATACCCAATTCGATCAAAGGCTGGCTTAAAAAATCTGTTCTTTTCCAATTTTATATTCATATCTTGTTGGATCAGAGATTCTTGAATTTTATTCACCTTGTCATGAGTTATTGAGTGTTGACCTTGAAGGTGCCTAGTACTCATTGCAGTAACTCTCAGTTGTGCCTTGAAATCATCATTTATCAGCATTTCATCAGCTTTGGCAAGGTGCTCAGCAAGAATTTTTTCAGTAGGAACAAAACTAACTGTGTTCCATTCCTTCGTCCACTCCTTTCCTCTAGGAGTTTCACTCCAAGGTACTAGTGCATCCTCTTTAACAAACTTCTTGATCAAATCAGCTTTGTTAACTGTTTGTTGAGGTGCATGTCCTGAAAGACCAGCTGCATCAGCATCTAGATTAGTAGCAGCTTCACCAGTAGATTCAGCATTATTAGCATCAGAACTTACAAAGCCTGCGGTATCAGCATCCTCTGATAAAAGAACAGTATGTGAGGCTATTGAGGCTTCATCATCTTCCTCTAAATTCTGATTTGCAACTAAGTTTTGATCAACATCCAAATGTTGATGCCCACCTAAAATCTGATTCCATATTCAGAATTGGTGTTATTGGAATATCTTCATTGAAATCAGCATCTAGAATTGGTATTGTTGGCGGAGTGAGTTGAGTTGGTGGAGCTTCCAAGTACAGAACCTCAGGCACAATCAAGTTATGAATATCAATTTCAGCACTTGTACCTGGGTCTTCAACATGTACTGAATTAATGATAGGAGACACGGGAGGTGTAGACACTTTCTCTGGAATATCCTCTTGCTCTTGAATAGAAGACTTTTGAGCTTGAGTAAAGTCTGATTTAGCTATGGGAAGTAATTCAATGACTATAGGTTCTGTTGGGATCAGAGATTCCTGACCCCCTTCCTTAGCTGCTTCTTCCAGAACTTCTTCAGAGTGAGATGATTTAATTACAGCCCTCCTGGATCTTTGCTTTTTAAGTCTCTTTGCAGAATTAGAGACTTTGGGAGCTTCATCATCAGAATTTAGCTTTCTAAGCCTTTTTAGGGGCCTAGAACTCCCAGTTTCAGTATATTTCTGAGAAGAGATCTTCTCAGCTTCTACAACAACAGGTTTTGATATGGGAACATGTTCCTCATTATCTGACTCATCTCTCAGAACTATTCTCCTTCTCTTCTGCTGAGACTGAGGTACTATCTTAGTCCTCTTGGGTTTGGAAGATGAAGGCTTCACTGGATGTGCTGAAGGTTGAGGTTGAGATGACTGTGTTGGTTGAAATATGTCCTGATGGAGGGTTAAGTTGGTTGAAGTTGAGAAGTTTGAGGTTGGTGAGAGATGGTTTGTTCTGATGGCTGTTGTGTTGGCTGTGATGTGTTGGTGGGTTGAACATCAGGGTAAACAGATGTGTATGTTTGTGGATCAGCATTTACCAAGATTTGTTTTACTGAATGAGGAATTTGTAAGGGTCTCTGCACTTGTTTCTTAATGTCAGCATTTAATAAATCATTAAAAGCCCTTTTTGCAAGCTTAAAGGGTGGAATTAAATCACTAGTAGGTTGGGGTTCATCAGCACAACAGAAAGTAATATAAGCTGACAGAATCTAGCAAAGTATATTACATTTCTATCCTCTGTCATCCTATCCCCTATGAAACCTAGCATATCACTTGCAAAATCAAAATGAGTTTGATGAATAAGGGCATACCCGATTTGCTGACTCATAATGGGAATAGCATCAAAGTTGGAGCATTTATTGGTGAATGCCTTAGTGATACAATCAAAGAAAAAGCTCCATTCCTTTCTGATATTTGCTCTTTTCAGTTGACCCAGCTTTCCCAAACTTTTCTCATAGCCCAAACTGGCCATAAGCTGCTGTAAGATAGGATCCTCCACTATTGAGAATGTGCAACCTTCAGGTAAGTGGAGAGCTTTACGAACTGCTCCAGGAGTAATCACATGCTCGACATCTCCTGATGTAAAAACAATGCTTGGAGTACCAGTAGCACCACCATCATCAAATAGCCCAGTTCACCAAAATGTCAGCACTTGTTTGCTTGAAATAGATTGGGGTTGGGTCAAAGCATACCCAATCTCACTATTGGCTAATAAATCTTGCACAAAGTGCAGATCTGATGGAGCTTCAGCCTTATTCAAGATTGCGGCATATTTATTTGGTACAAACTTAGCTCCATCAACAATTAAATCCTTGGGTGTCATCAGAAATAAGTGAGAAGTTAGAGTGCCTTTAAGGTGTTTGAGAAAATATCTGTAAAGAAAATCGTCAGAAAATGTGAGAGAGAATAAAAAAAGAGAGAGAGTTAGTAGAATAAAAATGAAAATAAAAGATTTGAAAATCTTTTATCTCTTTTACTTAGACACCCCACGTGACAGTAGTTAATGAGAAGTGGAACAGACCTTTACACATGTCAGCCATGCAGCAGTTAAGGCAAAAGTTAATGGGCACGGTAAATAAGTAATAATTACATTACACGTTCAGTTTTAAAAAAAACTGTTCCCACTAAAAAAATGATTATTACTGCTTAATCTCACATAAACCAATATTCTGTAAAAATATGACCGTTCAAGTAATGACCACAAAATAAACCAAGTAAATAAATACTGCCACGTCAGCATCAGAACTTGATTATTATCAGGAGTTAAAAGTCATCATAATATGGCTCCTTAACTCGAAAAGTGAATGTTTATTTCTGTAATTCTTCACACAAATACTAATATGAGTACATCAGAACTTAATCATCAGAACTTCCATCAGAACTTGTCCTCAGAATTTATGCAACTTACACTTAAACTGTTCATCTAAAACAACATTTATCACCACAGTAATTTTCATCATTCATATTGAGTGTATGTCTATGCAATAATCTAAATATCAGACAAAGAGTAAAGTCTGATTCACTTCAGTACATCTTAGAAATAAGGCATAACTAAGAACTCTGCTTAAAAACTGTCATTAGTCTGAAGCCTACTATAGAATGAGTTTATGCATGAGTCCATCTCAACTGTTTTGTGCTCATTTTATGCATCTTTTGAAATTCCTTTTTACAGTGGCTTCTCAGTGTAAGTGAGTCACAACTGCTTATCAAAATTTATGCTATTATCAGAGTATTTCTCCAGTAATCAGGGAATGTGAAAAGTCACCAAGAAAATTTTATTTTGTTTTTCTAATGCATATTACTTAATACCAGTAATGTACTTGGGTCTTCCCTTCCATATATATTTTTTTCTAGATCTCAAAGGAGTACCTGATATTTATTTCTTTTCTTTTCTTTTTCTTTTGATAAGTGAGGCTTATCAGCACTTAGTACATCCATCAGATTTACTAACATCAGAACTTGACAGATAAGAAGCACTATTCTAGTTTTTGACTTAGTAATAAGATACACAAAGTAAACTTTAAACAAGCTCAATATCAGAATTTGCTTGTATTAAAAGATTTCCACATAAACAATTACTTCAAACATGGGATTATTAGTATATTAAAGACTACTAGGTCAGCATCTAACACACTTATCCTCATTGGATTGAATAGTCACATAAACATTCATATCACTATCAGAGTTTAGAAATTCACATCAAACAACAATCAGCACTTAGAAAATTTTAATTTTAAGCACAGAATACACAAAGATAGTAATATCTGTAAATACTGATCATAAAGTCTGATGTATCAGAACATAAACTAAGCAGATTTAGAGAAAGAACCTGAAACCATTCCAAGTTCATTTACCAATCTTGTAAAAGTAGCTTCACACAGTGGTTTTGTGAAGATATCTGCTAGTTGTTGATCTGTTGGAACAAAATGCAATTCCATTGTACCTTCATCCACATGTTCCCTTATGAAGTGGTACCTAATGCTGATGTGCTTTGTCATTGAGTGCTGACCTAGATTATCTGTCATAGCAATAACACTTTGATTATCACAGTAAATAGGGATTTTAGAATATGTTAACCCATAATCCGGTAACTGATTCTTCATCCAAAGAATCTGTGCACAACAGCTTCCTGCAGTAATGTATTTTGCTTCTGTAGTTGATGTGGAAATTGACATTTGTTTCTTGCTAAACCAAGAAACCAATTTGCCTCCAAGAAATTGGCAGCTTCCACTTGTACTTTTCCTGTCAATTTTGCATCCTGCAAAATCTGCATCTGAGTAACCTATTAGCTTAAAGTCTGATTCCCTAGGATACCATAATCCTAGATCAGCTGTACACTTAAGGTACTTGAAAATTCTTTTTACAGCTGTTAAGTGAGGTTCTCTTGGATCTTCTTGAAATCTTGCACAAAGACAGGTAGCATACATGATATCAGGTCTACTTGCAGTTAGATAGAGTAGTGAGCCAATCATACCTCTGTAATCAGTAATATCTACTGATGTACCAGTATACTTATCCAATTTTGTTACAGTGGCCATAGAAGTGGATGCACTTGAACAGTCTTGCATTTCAAACTTCTTCAACAAATTTTTGATGTACTTGGATTGACAAATAAAAGTTCCTTCTTCATTTTTCTTGATCTGAAGGCCCAGAAAATAGCTAAGTTCTCCCATCATACTCATTTGATATCTTGACTGCGTTAGCTTGGCAAACCTTTTACAAAGTCTGTCATTTGTAGAACCAAAAATGATATCATCAACATATATCTGCACCAAAAGTAAGTCCTTTCCATGGTTGAGATAAAATAACATTTTGTCAATAGTCCCTCTGTTAAATCCACTTTCCAGAAGAAACTGAGCTAATGTCTCATACCATGCTCTTGGAGCTTGCTTAAGGCCATAAAGTGTTTTATCAAGTATGTAGACATGATGAGGAAATTTTGAATCTACAAAACCTGGAGGTTGTTCAACATATACTTCTTCTTCCAATTCTCCATTAAGAAAAACACTTTTTACATCCATTTGAAAGATTGTAAACTTTTTGTGAGCAACATAAGCCAAATATATCCTTATGGCTTCCAATCTAGCAACTGGTGCAAATGTTTCATCATAATCAATTCCCTCCTGATGAGAAAATCCTTTTACAACCAGCCTTGCTTTATTCCTTGTAATTATGCCATCACTATCAGTTTTATTTCTGAACACCCACTTTGTACCAACAACAGATCTGTTCTTTGGTCTTGGCAACATGGTCCAGACTTTATTTCTTTCAAATTCATTTAACTCTTCCTGCATTTCTTGCACCCAATCAGCATCTTGAAGAGCTTCTTCCACTTTTTTTGGTTCAGTCTGAGAAAGAAAAGAGTGATAGAGACATTCATTTGATGTTGTTGTTCTAGTTCTTATACCTGCTTCAGGATCTCCAATAATTAAGTCAGGTGTATGTGCTTTAGTCCACTTCCTTGTAGATGGAAGATTATCTCAAGAACTGGATGCTCCCCCATGATCCATGTTGTCTCCATCATTATTTTCTGATGGTCCCCCTGAAACTATGCTCTCTGAGTTGGATCCTTCAGAATTTGAGTTTCCAGAATTATCAGAATTTGGCTCATCAGAACTTGATGAATCAGAATTTGAGTTTCCAGAATTATCAGAACTTGCCCCATTAGAACTTGACGAATCAGAACTTGAAGAGCCTGTTCTAGGTTCTAATGCTTCTTGAGATGTGGTTGGATCTTCAATATGCTCCCTCTGCACAGGTGCATTTTCCTTTGGCATAGTCACCACAGTTTCAATAACATCAGAGTTTAACCCATCAGAGTTTGCAGTATCAGGATTTAGACTATCAGGATTTACAGAATCAGAATTTAAAACTTTATTCTCAAATCTCAGCTGATCATGATCATTGAAATCTTCAAGTCCAATAATCTTCTTATCATCAAAAGAGACATTGATAGATTCCATGACAACCCTTGTTCTTAAATTGTAGACTCTGAAGGCTTTTGTGGAAAGTGGATATCCAACAAAAATTCCTTCATCAGCTTTTAGATCAAATTTGGATAGCTGTTTAGGATGAGTTTTAAGAACAAAACACTTACATCCAAATACATGAACGTACTTCAGATTTGGCTTCTTTTTCTTCACCATCTCATATGGTGTCTTTCCATGCTTGTTGATAAGTATTGCATTCTGAGTAAAACAAGCAGTCTGCACAGATTCAGCCCAAAAGTAGGTTGGTAACTTTGCTTCATCAAGCATAGTTCGTGCAGCTTCAATAAGAGTTCTATTCTTTCTTTCAACAACTCCATTTTACTGTGGAGTTCCAGGAGCAGAAAAATCCTGCTTAATTCCTTGGTCTTTGCAGAACTCTTCCATGATCAAATTCTTGAACTCAGTGCCATTATCACTTCTTATGATTTTCACAGAGTCTTTAATCAATTTATCCAGTTGTTTGACATGATCAATCAAGATAGATGCAGTTTCACTTTTTATGTGCAAGAAATACACCCATGTGTATCTGGTGAAATCATCCACTATGACCATAGCATATTTCTTCTTTACAATAGACATGACATTCACTGGACCAAATAGATCAACATGTAGTAGGTTATAAGGCTCAATAATTGAAGATTCAGTCTTGCTCTTGAATGAAGATTTTCTTTGTTTTGCCTTTTGACATGAATCACAAAGGCCATCAGGAGCAAATACTGATTTTGGCAGTCCTCTCACAAGATCTTTCTTGACAAGTTCATTTATATTGTTAAAATTTAAATGAGAGAGTTTCTTATGCCAATTCCAGCTTTCTTCAATTGATGCTCTACTTAACAGACAGATTGTAGAACCATCAGTACTTGTTATAAGCTTGGCTTCATAAATGTTGCCATGCCTATATCCTTTCAGAACAACTTTGCCTGTAGGTTTTCTTACAACTTCACAGTGTTCTTCAAAGAAATCCACATGATAACCTCTGTCACGGATTTGACTAACACTCAGCAAATTGTGTTTAAGTCCTGAGACTAGAGCTACTTTTTCAATGATGACATTCCCAAGATTGATATTGCCATATCCCAGAGTTTTTCCCATGTTGCCATCTCCATAAGAAACACTTGGGCCAGCTTTCTCCATAAAGTCTGATAGCAGGGCTTTATTTCCAGTCATATGTCCTGAACATCCACTATCCAGAACTAGGATGTTTTTCCTGTTATCCTGCAATCACAAAGACCATTATTATTAGTTTTTAGGACCTGGACTTGCTTGGATCCTTTGGCCTTATTAAGTTTGTTAACATTTGCAGCGAATTTAGCATCAGAGTTTATGTTAACAATTTTCTTATCAGAATTTACAATATCAGACTTTGCATCAGAACTTACACTAGAAGGAATAATGCTAACTTTCTTTAAAGAAGGTTTTATTTGATAATAATCATAGTACAAACTATGATATTCCTTACAAGTATAAATGGAATGCCATAAACTACCACAATGAAAACAAGGATTTTGTGGCCTATATCTAACAGACTGACTCTTAACTCCTGATTTTGAAGGAGTTTATGTTCTTATTCTTCCTGCAGAAAGAAGCCAGATGGTTAGAATTTCCACAGTTATAACATTTCTTTCTAGGAGCATTAGGAACAGGCTTATAATCATTGCTTTTATTCACACCTACCTTTCCATTCCTATTTTTCCTAGGTGGCTTTACCTTGTTTACATTTTTAACATCTTTCAGCTTATGCTTAAGCTGCTTCTTAGTCATTAAGCCTATGTTAACTTCAGTTGGCTTATCCTGTTTTGGTTTGTCAGAAGTTAATTTCTCTTTAACTTCTGATTTATCAATATCAGACTTTACAGCTACAAACTTAACAGGATTTACCTTTGGCTTTCGTTTAACAACTATAGGCTCAATTTTTACAGTTCCTTTATTATTCTTATCATCTCCATAACCTAAGCCCTCTTTCCAATTTCCACTACTTAACAAATTCTGAGTTGTTCTGCCAGAGTTAGTCCAAGTCCTGATAATCTCTCTTTCCTTTTCTAACTCAGTTTTTAGAGATTCATTCATTTTAAGCACTTCATCTCTAATATAAAAAGCATCATCTCTATATTTCTGAGTTTGATGGAACATAACTAACTCTTTTTCTAAATAATCATTCCTCTTTTTATAAGCAAGATTTTTAGAAGTTAATCTTTCACATGTTAAAGTTTGATCTCTATAACTAATGAACATGGATTTAAGATATCTTATCAACTCAGTAATATTATCAGTATGAAAAGCATAAGTTGTTTGAGGTACCTTTAACTCAGCAGCTTCAGAACTGCTATCAGCGTTTGCCATCAAGGCATAGTTCACCTCACTTTCAGAATCTGAAGTGTCTGTTCAGCTTTTCTTCTTTGTGACAAGAGCCTTGCCTTTGTCACTTTTTCCTTTCTTGCAATCAGGAGATATGTGGCCTTTCTCACCACAGTTGTAGCATTTGACATTTGAGTAATCTCCTCTATCAGACTTTCCTCCTTTGCCTTCAGATTTTCTGAAACCTTTCTTATCAGAACTTGCACCTTTCCTGGAAAACTTCTTTCCCCTTCTGAATTTCCTGTATGCAATCTTTGTGATTCCTTTCACCATAAGAGCACACAGCTTCATCATCTCTTCATCAGGGTCCATCTCAGATAGACCTTCAGTTTCTGAATCCTCATCCCTATTAGGACTTGATGACTCAGTATCAGACTTTGTGATGAGAGCCTTTCCTTTGCCTTTCTTTGAGACAGCCACTTTAGGGGATTCCTCCTTAGCCTTAAGATTAATTGTTCTTGATTTTCTCCCATGCCTCTTGCTTCTTTGATCCATCTCAAGTTCATGAGTCTTGAGCATACCATATATTTCATCAAGAGTAGTTTCATCAAGAGCATAGTTGTCTCTTATTGTTGTGGCCTTCAAATCCCAACTTTCAGGAAGAGCTAAAAGGAATTTAAGATTAGTATCTTCAAGATCATATTCCTTATCCACCAGTGACAGATCATTCAAGAGTTTGACAAATCTGTCATATAATCCATTTAATAACTCATCAGGTTTTGAGTCAAAGTGCTCATACTCTTGAGTGAGTATAGTCCTCCTGTTCTTCTTAATTGAATAATGATTCCCTGGCATCTTGTCTCCAAGGCATCCCATATCTCCTTTGCAGTCTTGCAGTTAATTACCCTATTTGACATTATATTATCAATGGCACTATGCAGCAAATATCTTACCTTTGCATCCTTTACAATAGATGAGATATCGTGAGCTGTATATTCACTTTTCTCCTTTGGTACAGTCTGTGCTGGCTGATCTGCAACTATAACAGAGAGCTTGGTTGACTTATGTGGTCCTTCATTAATTCTGTCAAGGTATTTTGGATCTGTAGCTTCCAGAAACATAGACATCCTCACCTTCCATATAGGATACTCAGAAGGTTTCAGTATGGGAACCCTAATAGTCTCATATCGATTATGGATTTGAGTCTTTAGTTTTTCTTTAGTTTTGGTGGGCTTGGTTGGAGTTTGTGCTTCTTCAGACATGATTGTTTTTGGATCTTTACTGTATGTATGTTAACAGATTGCTCTGATACCACTTGTTAGGTCACACACACTGTAGAAGGGGGTTGAATACAATGTTTACTGCAATCAAATCGAATATAAGAACTCAAGTAACAAAACACGGATTTTATTTAACACAACAAACTCTGTTATAAAGAACTGTTCTCTATCAGTGATGAACAAATTATCACGAGAGCTGCAAGGGTTACAATGAATAATTAACTCGATTAAGATAACACATATAATGTAAACCCTATGTCTGTGTTTATATACTACACAGTTACAAGATAATCTTCTAATTGATTTCGAATATAATTCCGCTTCCTAATATATATCAACCATTTATCTTTTCTTCCAAGTATTCTATTCCTTATAGAATTCTTCTCCATGCATATCTCTTCTTATGTTTGTCTTGATCTTCTTTCCTTTCAATCAGCCGTCTTCCTTATCTGAAAGCCTCCTTAAGTCCTGATATTATTTCCTGATAAATATCTCCTGATAACTTAAGTTCTGATAACTTAAGTTCTGATATCTTAAGTCCTGACTTCAGTATAAGTACTGATTTCCAGTTTAGTACTGATTTGTCCTGTTAAGTAAGATCTGAAAACTAAACGCAAATCATATTGGACATGACATCACAAATATATCTAACATGGTATCTCCACTATTGACGAGATTGTTTGTGATGGGATGGATCTTCAGTTCCACTGTTGTTTCTACTCCATGTAAGCACCATGGTTGTTGTTTTCTTTCCACACACGGCCCCAGATGTTGTGAAATAAAATTAGGGTTTGTTAGTATTTATTGTTAGGGATTGTGAGTTTCGAGTTTTAATGGTTGTTTTCACGGTAGGGACTGGCTATCCTTGCAATATGCATATGTATCTCTGTGTTGTAGAGAATCAAACCAAAGATGTGGTTTTAGGTTGAGGGTAAGAGCCCTTTATATAGAGGTGAGTCTACGGTTAGACTGGTGTTGAGAGATATGGTGGACAAGTCTCCAACTTAGATGGTAATTAGGAATCCTGTAAGGCAAGGGTTTCTAGATTCTTTCTTGTATGAGTTAGTGTCCATGTTAGACGTCATGTCTCTTCTCTTTCAGTCGTATTGGGCCTTGTCCATGAATAGTTCAAGTTCGTGGACCTTGACGACCTCTGCTCGTGAGCCTTGACTGTTTGGTTTGTCATTAGTCTATTACGAGCCTATACAAGCAAATTTTATATTAAGCTTTGGACATGAATTTCAAGCGTAATTAATGTAACATTTAATGTATTTTCTATCCATATCATTTTTTTCCAGGAGATGCTCTTATGGAATGAAAAATGAGAAAGCGGGCGAGAGAGATTCCAGGAGTGTTATTCATCACCCAACCAGTGTATTTGGCTGCCAGGAGATATATAAAATAATATTTTAATATAAATAAAAATATTATGCAGGCTGCGGGGAGATTTGTTTATTTGTTTTTATTTTTTTTGCTAGTTAATTAGATTTTGTTTAGTTTGGGAGAATGAAGTAAAATGGATGAAACTGAAGTAAATAAATAGGAGTCGGAGGAAATATTTGAAAACACAAATTAGGCATTCAAAATTGTTATAATAATTTTTTTGAAAAAAATGATGTTAGTCAAGAATAAAGCATTCTTAAATTTAGAATGTTTGATTATATTTTAGGTGGTTAAGAATAAAATGAGTTAAAAAATGAAAATTTTAAAAATTTAATTATTTCATTCTTCAAAATCTCATTTCATTAAATTTTATACACCCAAACAAAACATAACATTAGAGCATCTCCAATGCTACAAAGCCCTTAGTTAAATAATCTAGTTGTCATCTAGTTGTCAAGTATGTGACATATTTAGATAATATGTAAAAAAAATTACACTCCAACCATGTATCCCCTTAGCAAAAATTATAGACAATCATTTTTAGTTGGCTATATTTGGCCAATCAAGAAAACCCTTAGGTATAACTTTACATAATCGTAACATAAATAATATCATTGGAGTGTATTTCAAACCCCTTAGCTAAAATTTTACAAAATGGCAATAGCCAACCATTATAGCCGACCATTTTGTATTTTACTATTGGAGATGCTTTTAGAGTCCAACTCTTAACGTCCACCTATGACCTAAAGACAAAACTAAACCACATCACCATTTTGGGCAAATGGTGTATCTATACTATACTATTATAAGTAAAACATGATTTTGTTTGGTCGGTTGATTAACACTTTCCTAAAAAATAGGCTATTACCTTCCAAAATAAAAGTTTAAACAAATATAATTTTATTAAAAAAATAAATTAAGTATCTAATATAACTACAAACTCTTTGCATTCTTATTCAACTTAATATCTAATTGCACTCAACTTATTTTTTATGTGACGGCCTCAACCCCGGGGTCAGAAGTTGACGTCACCAACAACAATAATAACAGTCATAATTCAATCCAAATCATTAATAATACATAACTATGGCCCCTTTACCAAGATCTTTTCTAGGTTTAAGTATGACTTAGGTTAGAACTATTAAAATCCAACTAATTACACACAATCCTGACATAACTAACCTAAAGCAGCAACTCAACAGACCATTTTTGGTCCAACACAACTACCTCAGAGGAGCCTGACACGGAAGGCACTGGAACTCTGCCTTGACTACCGCGGAAGAATCTCATAGGCATCTGCAATACATATGTAAAATATTCTGCAAGGGTGAGCAATCAATTGCTCAACAGTACCACTATATGAATAACAATAAAACCGTCTACGATAAAACAGTGATAGGAACAGAGATTATAGCTCACTTGCAAAACATGTAAAACATTCATAAACTGGATACTCAAAACTAGCATGCTTTCAACAAAACAAACGTAGTAGTGTGCTATGTACAAATACCAAAGTTTAATTCTAGCATGCCATTTTCCTTTCCAAATCCACTGTATAACTCACTTGTTCCGTTACGAGAATCACAAGCCAAATCAGATACTTACGGATATGTGAAGACAGCTGATCAGGCTATCAACACCGGACGGCTCCCACTGCCATCCCATATACCAGTTCCGGAACTCAGAGACTAGCTAGGTCTCTGACCTGCTGGACTAATCGGTTATATAGTGCGCGCAACCGAATTAGCCTCTTATGCCACCTCAATAGGCCTACTCTGGCCCCAATGTATCCCATATCTGACCGTTTTATCCAGTTTTCAAAACACTTGTACCTATCTCATTTTTAAAATCATTTATTTAACCAGCACACATATAAAATCCAGTTCGCAAATCATTCCATTCGAGATAGGTACCTTTCGAAGTTACTTTTCCCCAAAAACAATTTGAAAACAGTGATTTATAACTACAGGGGATACGTAACTTAAAACATTTCTATTCCATTACGAAAATAAAATATTTAGCTATTCATACATACTGAACCATAAAAGAATGGTCAGGGGTACTTGCCTTGCAGAGCTTTACAACTATTACTGGTCAACTCTGAGCCGACTCGGACGCTCAGGTTTTATCGTCTAACCACTAGATCACCTTGCATTCGACTTCAACACTCAGGTTCTTTGATTGGAACCCTACTGAACTCATCGACTGTCCACTAGGTTATCTTTAGTCCAACATCGATTCTCGAGTCCTTCGACTAGCACCTACAGAGTCGAACTATTCTATGTTAGATGTCTAAGTATGCTTGACATATCGTCGATACCAATTCTACCCAACGATATTCAAACCCGACTCGTAATTATGTATATTATAATAACACACGCAACAATTAGGGTTCACAATCTCGAAAATCGGTTCGGTGTTCGTTTTCAGAAAATACGTATACTCGTTATTTTAAGAAATTAGGGTTATTGGTATTGACAAAATATTTCATCACATCTTACAATCAAGTTTCGTATAAAACACATATGTATTTATATAGCCACTTGACGTTCCGATAATCATCAGATACGCTCTCGTATTCCCGTAGGTCAATTTCTCGGAAATCGGGCAGCGTCTCCTTTGTTTATCGGACTACCCGTGGAAGCAATTCGACGTCAAATCAACAACAAACAACACACAATTAATCCAAATACAATTCCCAACCTTCGATTCAATCCAATCATAACACTTAAAATTCCACACATTTCCAAGTTTCAACTTAATTACAATTATTAATTATTATTCATATTTTATTTTTATTTCTTTTAAAATATTAGGACTCAGAATAAATCATCACAGTCCACCGCAACTCACCGAAGTTCACCGTCGACGGCGGCAAAATTTACGGGTACCCGATTAATTTCGGGTTTCCAACATAATTTCACCGATAAAATAAATAATCCGCACGAAGAATAATTATATCACGAAATTACTTAATAAATTCTCTGCAGAAAATACCAGTTTCGATTAATAATCACAAAAACCGAAACAATATAGAGATTAAGGTAATCGGAAAGAAATAAGGCAGCCAAAAGTAAAGCAAGGCAACCATGATAACACAACAGCACAAACACTTGACTGCACATACACGCGCGTGTATATACACGCATATATATATACATACCGCGGAAACAAGGAGCAGGCAGCGATTCGCCGGGAAAATAAAACAAGGTATCGAACTCGCACAATTACAACACCATACACAAAGATATACACACACACCTGTGTATATATAAAATTACCTACAACTATAACTGAACCAGGGCCATACGGCCAGAATAGTCAAGTCGCCGGAAATTAAGAAAATGGCGGCGAATTGCTAGAATCCGATAACGGCAACAGAGAAAATGGCAGGGAATTAATTGAGAAGAAAACGAGGATAGCGAGAGGAGAAAGAGAGTAGAGATGGAGGAGATTAAAAATGAAAGAGATCGAAATAGAGATTAAACAGAGAAGATATGGGATGAGAGAGGGGATAAGGTTAACCATCTTTATCCGGTTATAGATATATCTGTTGTGTAATACTTTCAGAAATTAAATTTTGTCCTGGAATTAATAACTTAACGCGTAATTTAGGGAAGAAAAATATTCCGGAAATTTACGAGAATAGCTTTAAAATTCTCGAAACAATTTTAGACTAATAATATAAAATTTTCAAAATTTTAAAACATTTTTAAAGCGCAACTCGTAGCCACATTTGACGATTAACGAACCGAGCTACACTTAAAACAAATTCAGAAAATCAAGAAAATAGTCTTAAAATGTTACAAATATCCCGAAGTTTATAAAAACATAAATTTTGTAATTTTAAAATAATTTTTGAAATATAATTTATTCCCGCTTTTAACAAATAAACGAATCAACACGCGGGAGAAATTAATCTCAAAAATCCCCAAAATAATTTTAAAATTCCCGGAATATTCCCAACTTAAATAAATATGAGTTTCATAATTTTTGAAGAATTCGGGGGTTAAATACATATTTTACGAATAAATGCAATCAGAAAATCATACAGGGCTAAATAATTGATAAAATATTGATTTCTAAATTTTATAAAATCCCAAAAATAAATATTGAAATTATAAAGTCATAAAAACAATTTTAGAGATAATCCACATATTTACACAAATAAACTTGTATTAAATCCACTTTTAAAAGTGAAAACAATTCAATACAAGTCCATAATTAATTACAAGAACCACCCTGGACACCATAATTCACACACATAGATAAAAGTAAAACAACACATAGCTGACAGAAGCTATACACATATATTATTTATTTAATAATTCCATAATTACACTTTGATTAAATATAAAAGTATACGAGTCGTTACATCCTTCCCCCCTTAAAAAGATTCTGTCCTTAGAATCTGACTTAACTAAATAAGTGAGGATATTTGTCAAGCAATTCCGACTCTAACTTCCAGGTAGACTCTTCGACTCAAGGATTTATTCAAGGCATACTCACTATAGACATAAATTCATTACTAAGGACTCGCTCTTAACGATCTAGGATTTGGATCGATAATTCTACGCTGAACAAATTCGGATGAGAGCCCCTTGGCTCCCAATCAATGACTTGGTTCGAATCAGGTACATATCTCCTTAATATTGACATGTATAACATATTATTTATATGTATATACTGCAACTGCGGCCGTAATACCAACTCATAAACAACTTTACCTATATTTCTTTATACCTCGAAAGGTTCAATACATTTAGGACTCTACTTATCCCTTCTATTCAAACTTAACCAATCTCTTTCAAGGTGAAACTTTTTCCTGTACCACGACTCTAATTCTATATATTCATATTCTTTCGATGCAAATCCACTTTCTCTCTTCATCTATCCCGAGATGTTTCAACTCTTTTCTGAGTCAACACCACCACACTCTGGATGTACTGTATTAGTTCAGGACTTAACAATATCTCTACTCCCACTTTATCTGAATAGAGTGAGGACCCACGCTTATGTCCATACAACACTTCGTAAAGTAGCATTCTCTTACTAACATGATAACTATTATCATAGAAAACTCAATCTATGGTAGGTGATTACCGCAGTTCCCTTTTTAGACCCGGAATATATACTCTCAACATATCTTGTATTGTCTGAGTCATCTTTTCACGTTGACCCTTCGTCTACGGACGATAGGGGGTACTCATTTTCAACTTAGTTCCCAAACATTCAAACACCTCCTACTCATTTCCATCAGTTAAGGCTGGAAAATAATCTCATATACTCACTTCTTATTACCCTTAGATACTCAACTTCAACTCCCACAATTTCCAATTCCTTAGCATTCTTAACTACATTTAATCATTTTTCTCTGCACGAGGCATAAGCTACTACACTGGCTTTGCTTAGATGGTTGTTAGTTGAATACTCAAATCCTTTTGTTATTTTCAACCAAAATTCATGCTTGAAACATAACGTATAATTGCTTCCCTTCTAATCTTTGTAGGGAAATCCTTGGGCATTCTACAGGGACTTCTTTAGTCTTTGAATAGATGAGGGTGTTATCGATAAATACAATTTACTTATCCAAGCACTCCTTGTACACCATGTTCCTTAAATCCTTATAGACAACTGATAATTTGTTATTCCATATATTTTCACCAGAACTTGCAATACTCATAACTCATTCTAATCGCAATCTTTGATATGTCCTCGGGATGTATCTTAAGTCAATCCTCGAGAACTAGCACACTCCTTGAATTAAGTTATATAAGTATTTAATTCTTAATAGGGGTCACTTATTCTTATTCGTTATTTTGTTAGACTCCCGATAATCAGTACACAACCTCATAATTTCGTCCCTCTTCTCTAATAACATCACTGATGCACCTCAAGGGACTAAATCTGGTATATTCACTTCTTTTTCCAACAACTTTTACAATTTCGAACTAATTATTTCATTCCACTGACCTCCAAAGACTCCAAGGCATTTATTTATTACTCAAACTTTTCAACTTCTGATAATAAGCACATAATCATCATACATCCATACAACACAGAATACACATTGTATCATTATTCTTTCATCTCCCAATCCTGAAGTTTCCTTAATTAGTTATTGATTCTTACTAGCCATACGTTTCGGGCTTTTGACACCAGCCAACTCGGTACAGCAAGCAATGAGAGATTATATCCCATTCCTCGACGTAATCCTAGTAAGCCATCCTATAAAAATTTTGGGACTTCACTTGCTATTTAGATCTCTTTTAACTTAGGTGCTTTCTTCTTAATATCCCTTACATACGCTAATTACACCTTATATTCTTGGTTGTGCCCTTGGATAATTATCCTTATATTAGCTTCCGTAGATATTATTATTTGCTTCTTCTGGTAATCAATCATTGTCCTGGTTCTGCATCAAGGTCTTGAGCAGCTGAACTTTTAATCATATTACAAGTCTTAGCCTTGGTTGTACTGGACGTCAAACCTTTTGATGCACTACCTTCCGTGCTATCTCGAGAAGTACTTCTATAGTTCTTGGCAACATGCCCCACCTTGCCATAGTTATAATAGGTGACTCCTGGATTTTTTTCCACCTTGTATTCTGACGTGTAGTGTCCTTTCTGTTCACACTTGAAACATTCAGTGTTTGCCTTACACCTTCCATCATGCCTTTTACCACATTGCTTACACTCCGATATAGGCACTTAACCAACTTGGCGCGATTAGAGCTGACTGAGGTGTTACTAATCCTTTTTAAAGAAATACTTTTTTCCTCTGAATTCTTAATTCTCACTCCTTCCAACCTTTTTCTGAGACTTCTGGATGGATCCCTCTTAAGCTGATGCTTCTTCCATATCATCTATCTTTCACTTCTTATCTTCTTTTTCTCTAGCGGCTAACTTTTGATCAAATTCAGTTACTAAGGCGGCTTTAACTACAGAAGGATACGTCTTATAAAAACCACTCCTTGCCATAATACAGGACAACCAACTCAATCCTAAAATCACACCAAACCCCTCTAGCTTAAAGGGTGTCAGATTAACTGCAACTACGTCCAACTTCTAAACGCTTGATTTCTTGGTTCTTTTGAAAGTTCTATCTCTAGATGAGCTGGATGTTGGCCCTTGGGATGTAATATCTTGAATAACCGTTCTACAACTCCTTGCAATATGGCCACTCTTCCATAATTGTGATACATAACTCCTGCTTCGGCCAAACCGATTCTCAAATCTCTGACTGGATTCTCCTTGGTCTGCCATGTCCATAACACCTTCCGACTTCCTTTTCTTATCACTTCCTTCCTTAACAGTCAACCTTTGGTCACCTTCCATTACCAGGGTGGGTTGATCCATAGAGGAGTATGTATTGAGTTGCAATATCACAACTCCTCTGCGAATTTCAGGCTTTAACCCTTGTTGGAACCTCCTTACTTTCTATATCTCCACACTCACATACTCAGGAACTAATCGGGCCAATTCTATAAATTTGGCCTCACACTCCAACATAAAATCTGGAAAATACTTTTCCAAATACAACTCAGTAAACCTAGCCCATGAAACAGGGCCTTCTCCTTCTAACGCTCTAGTTGACTCCCACCAATGATTCGCTTCATTTTCCAAAAGTTAACTTGCACATTCAATCTTAAAATTATCACTTACTTGGACAGAGTCGAAAGCTTTCTCCATCTCTTTTAACCATGCTCCAGCAACTACTGGATTAGGTTCACCTTTAAACTCAAAAGGGTTAACATTCTGAAAAGATTTGAAACAAACACTTGGGTTCACTCCTTGTTGTTGCTGTTGCAACAGTACCACTGCTGAACCTGTTAGATTAACTGCAACTGTTGTCGCTATTGTTGGCGCAACAAATCTAGAATTTCATTCATAGTTGGACCCTCCACAAAACTACTACTATTTTCTTTAGACTGGGTAGCTTTCTTAGGTAGCATCTTCCTGAGATATATAAATGGGTTTATTCAAAACATAATAAAATGTTTAACAAAATGTCACCGTTTAAACGATGCACCTGTATCAGGAAAATGCTGCCCAATAAAATACCCATGTCCTTGATATCGGGGTCCATTTGCAAAAGAAATCTAGATTAATAGCACTAGAAATCATAGCAACAATGACAGTAGCAGAATCAATAACATTTCAGGAAAAATACAAGGAAACTAAGCACTGCCGCACGACTCCTCAATATAACAACAACCGACTAACTTCCTGCCATTACTCAATTACCATATCAACTTTATTATACCACAAGACTTGCCTGGCTATATCACCCACCTTCATGGTACAACTAATAAATCAGGTCAATTTTAAGGAACACTAGACTCTTCCAGGCACCATAGTCCAAATTTTAACCAACCATTCCTCTAGAGATGATTTCTTATCACCCACAAACTATTGATCAACCACTGATTTACTTTTCTCGAGGCTATAATTCCATCATTAGGTCCTGAACTCTCGCGATTTCTATTATTCTTAAATAATATCCTGATATAGGACTCTCGTTCTTTTAATTCAGGGATCACTTATTTCTTTTTATCAACTTCTCCAGCTTCTGATAATCAATACTTAACATCGCACATCCATTCTTATTTTATACAAACCATATCAGTGCATAACACGAATTACACCTTATTTTCAGTAACGAGGACCATCTAATCGCAGAAGTTCATCACCATAGAATATTAAATGAAATTTTAAACTCAAGGGAATCAAATAAAAAGAAACAGAGATGAAGATATAGGTATGGCTGAGAGCAACCATACAAGTACATAAGATGGTCAGTCTTAGTACCGCATAGCTCACAACACATACTTCGGTGGCGTCCCACCAGACCCTTTTTGCCACACAGACAAATGGTCAACTCATATGCATTGTTTGCCCTAATCAACCAATAGAATCTCCGAGAAAAAAAACAATGTTTAAATGGAGATTTACAAATAAGGAGGGAGAAAATCCAATTTATAATTGAAACAACAAAACCCTAAGTGACGTACTCCGAGTTCTCAACTTTTTCATAGGAAAAGTAAGCAACTTATAGGATAAGAAACAATGACTCTGGAAACAAAATACATTTCAAGAAAGAAGTATAAGGGTTCAAAGATACCACCTCTTGTTCTGATCTGCATTCATTATAAAACTGGTCAGTCATAGCAGCCAATGACTATTTTCATTCCATCTAAACTCACCGACGTCGCACACTCGTTCCAGCAACACTCCTTAACCTAGGAAATGCGTTATTGAGGAATAACGTTGGTGTCTCTTCAACTGACACAATAAGGGGCCGCTCAATGCTAAATCCTCGCAATCAGACTCGTTTCCTTGAGGGAAAAACTAGAAATCTCTATCGAACATTACTAATAATACATATGCGAAGGAAACATACTCTAGGTTAGGGTAGTTCCAGTCAGTCCTCAACAAACGTCAGGGTTACACCTTAGAAACCCTTGACTGAACTCTTAGACTCGCTCCTCTGATTGAGTTGCTGACTTACATCTATATATAAACCTTTCTGCACTCTTTAGACTCTACTCTTAACCTAAATCAAGGACTCAAACCTGTAGCTATGATACCAACTGTGACGGCCTCAACCCCGGGGTCAGGAGTTGACGTCACCAACAACAATAATAACAGTCATAATTCAATCCAAATCATTAATAATACATAACTACGACCCCTTTACCAAGACCTTTTCCAGGTTTAAGTATGACTTAGGTTAGAACTATTAAAATCCAACTAATTACACACACTCCTGACATAACTAACCTAAAGCAGCAACTCAACAGACCATTTTTGGTCCAACACAACTACCTCAGAGGAGCCTGACACAGAAGGCACCGGAACTCTGCCCTGACTACCGCAGAAGAATCTCATAGGCATCTGCAATACATATGTAAAATATTCTGCAAGGGTGAGCAATCAATTGCTCAACAGTACCACTATATGAATAACAATAAAACCGTCTATGATAAAACAGTGATAGGAATAGAGATTATAGCTCACTTGCAAAACATGTAAAACATTCATAAACTAGATACTCAAAACTAGCATGCTTTCAACAAAACAAACGTAGTAGTGTGCTGTGTACAAATACCAAAGTTTAATTCTAGCATGCCATTTTCCTTTCCAAATCCACTGTATAACTCACTTGTTCCGTTACGAGAATCACAAAGCCAAATCAGATACTTACGGATATGTGAAGACAGCTGATCAGGCTATTAACACCGGAAGGCTCCCACTGCCATCCCATATACCTGTTCCGGAACTCAGAGACTAGCTAGGTCTCTGACCTACTGGACTAATCGGTTATATAGTGCGCGCAACCGAATTAGCCTCTTACGCCACCTCAATAGGCCTACTCTGGCCCCAATGTATCCCATATCTGACCGTTTTATCCAGTTTTCAAAACACTTGTACCTATCTCATTTTTAAAATCATTTATTTAACCAGCACACATATAAAATCCAGTTCACAAATCATTCCATTCGAGATAGGTACCATTCGAGATAGGTACCTTTCGAAGTTACTTTTCCCCAAAAACAATTTTAAAACAGTGATTTATAACTACAGGGGATACATAACTTAAAACATTTCTGTTCCATTACGAAAATAAAATATTTAGTTATTCATATATACTGAACCATAAAAGAATGGTCAGGGGTACTTGCCTTGCAGAGCTTTACAACTATTACTGATCAACTCTGAGCCGACTCGGACGCTCAGGCTTTATCGTCTAACCACTAGATCACCTTGCATTCGACTTCAACACTCAGGTTCTTCGATTAGAACCCTACTGAACTCATCGACTGTCCACTAGGTTATCTTTAGTCCAACATCGATTCTCGAGTCCTTCGACTAGCACCTATAGAGTCAAACTATTCTATGTTAGATGTCTAGGTATGCTTGACATATCCTCGATACCAATTCTACGCAACGATATTCAAACCCGACTCGTAATTATGTATATTATAGTAACACACACAATAATTAGGGTTCACAATCTCAAAAATCGGTTCGGTGTTCGTTTTCAGAAAATATGTATACTCGTCATTTTAAAAAATTAGGGTTATTGGTATTGACAAAATATTTCATCACATCTTACAATCAAGTTTCGTATAAAACACATATGTATTTATATAGCCACTTGACGTTCCGATAATCATCAGATACGCTCCCGTATTCCCGTAGGTCAATTTCCCGGAAATCGGGCAGCGTCTCCTTTGTTTATCGGACTACCCGTTGAAGCAATTCGACGTCAAATCAACAACAAACAACCCACAATTAATCCAAATACAATTCCCAACCTTCGATTCAATCCAATCATAACACTTAAAATTCCACACATTTCCAAGTTTCAACTTAATTACAATTATTAATTATTATTCATATTTTATTTTTATTTATTTTAAAATATTAGGACTCAGAATAAATCATCACAGTCTACCGTCAACTCACCGAAGTTCACCGTCGACGGCGGCAAAATTTACGGGCACCCGATTAATTTCGGGTTTCCAACATAATTTCACCGATAAAATAAATATTCCGTACGAAGAATAATTATATCACGAAATTACTCAATGAATTCTCTGCAGAAAATACCAGTTTCGATAAATTATCACAAAAACCGAAACAATACAGAGATTAAGGTAATTGGAAAGAAATAAGGCAGCCGGAAGTAAAGCAAGGCAACCATGATAACACAACAGCACAAACACCACGCGCGTGTATATACACATGCATATACATACATACCGCGGAAACAAGGAGCAGGCAGCGATTCGCCGGGAAAATAAAACAAGGTATCGAACTCGCACAATTACAACACCATACACGAAGGTATACACACACACCTGTGTATATATAAAATTACCTACAATTATAACTGAACCAGGGCCATACGGCCGGAATAGTCCAGTCGCCGAAAATTAAGAAAATGGCGGCGAATTGCTAGAATCCGGTAACGGCAACAGAGAAAATGGCAGGGAATTAATTGAGAAGAAAACGAGGATATCGAGAGGAGAAAGAGAGTAGAGATGGAGGAGATTAAAAATGAAAGAGATCGAAGTAGAGATTAAACAGAGAAGAGATGGGATGAGAGAGGGGATAAGGTTAACCATCTTTATCCGGTTATAGATATATCTGCTGTGTAATACTCTCAGAAATTAAATTTTATCCTGCAATTAATAACTTAACGCGTAATTTAGGGAAAAAAATATTCCGGAAATTTACGAGAATTGCTTTAAAATTCTTGAAACAATTTAAGACTAATAATATAAAATTTTCAAAATTTTTAAAATATTTTTAAAGCGCAACTCGTACCCACATTTGACGATTAACGAACCGAGATGCACTTAAACCAAATTCAGAAAATTACAAAAATAGTCTTAAAATATTAAAAATATCCCGAAGTTTATAAAAACATAAATTTTGTAATTTTAAAATAATTTTTGAAATGCAATTTATTCCCGCTGTTAACAAACAAACGAATCAACACGCGGGAGAAATTAATCTCAAAAATCCCCAAAATAATTTTAAAATTTCCGGAATATTCCCAACTTAAATAAATATGAGTTTCATAATTTTTGAAGAATTCGGGGATTAAATACAGATTTTACGAATAAATGCAATCAGAAAATCATACAGGGCTAAATAATTGATAAAATATTGATTTCAAAATTTTATAAAATCCCAAAAATAAATATTAAAATTATAAAGTCATAAAAACAATTTTAGAGATAATTCACATATTTACACAAATAAACTTGTATTAAATCCACTTTTAAAAGTGAAAACAATTCAATACAAGTCCATAATTAATTACACGAACCACCCTGGACACCATAATTCACACACATAGATAAAAGTAAAACAACACATAGCTGACAGAAGATATACACATATATTATTCATTTAATAATTCCATAATTACACTTTGATTAAATACAAAAGTATACGAGTCGTTACATTTTACCTCTTTCGTAGGAAATCAAACACTGTCAAAATTAATTTTAGTAACTTAAATTATTATATAACAATATAATTAATAAATTAAGAAAAAATAAAAAAAAATATATTTTAAAAAAAAAATATCAATCCATCTAAGCAAAACATGATTTTGTTTGGTAAAAAAATCTTAGCTGCAGAGTAAGCTGATTGAATGTATGCTTCTCCAAAAAACACATTTCGAGTAAATATAATAATAATAATAATAATAATATGACAATAATATTAAAATTAAATATATGCATCACAGAGATTATATGTTATTTTAAGTGTAATAGATTATGACTGACTAATACCTTCCTAGAAAATACTTAACACAACTTTCAAAAACATTATTAATATTAAAAATAAGAAAAAATATAAATCATTGACTCTTCTAAAATTAATTCAAATAATAATTCTCTCTGAGTCGGAGACCAAATAATCTCATAAATAATTGATTCTTAATAGTTAATACACATTAGATGAACACAAATACTATATTTAAAAATTAAATTAAAAATACATGAAATTAAAAAAAACACAAAACTTAAATCTTCTTAGGATTACAGCTGTAACCGGGTTAAGTTTTGTGGGTAACCCTCTTAATTGGATAACTTAGTAACTCTTAACTGTGTAAAATACATTGTTTTCTACTGAGAATTTGTATTTTTTTTTTTGACAAATGCAGAAAACTTTCATTAACTTCAATATAATACAGTCGGGACAAACCCCCAACTGTCGATACAACCAGGTAGTAAAACAAATATCATACTAAAAACAATTAGATGATTTGTTTCCTGATCGTTTAACACATAAAATTTAAAAATTCTTGAAATTAAAAACAAAATCAAAGACATCCCGAACAATCCAAATTATACCAACATCTCTGAAAATAGCAACATCGCAATTGACCATATCACATAAAAACCATTGTTAGCCCAATGTTCAAAAACACCAATCACTGAGATTGGAGAAACGACACCACAGCTATCTACTTGCCGGACACCGGCTATAGACATGCCGAAAACACCCCAGCTATCTACATGCCGAAAACACCCCAGCTATCTACATGCCGGATACCAGCTATAGACATGCCGAAAGTGTAAACACGTGAAAGATGAACAATCTTTGGTTGTGAAAGGTGAGCTCTTGCAATAATCAACACCGCTCCAGATTCGACGCAGGCTTTGCAGATCACCAAAAATATCAATAAACTCGTTCTCAACCGATTCAACACGAAATAAACCCAACCATAATTAAACAAAAACATAACAAAGCACTCCAAAAGGAGAGACAAAACACACACTCCAAAAGGAGAGACACACAAACACCCAAAAAATTGGGTTTTATTGAAGGAAAATTAATAAGGACAAAAGAGAATGAAGGGTTGGGGCTTTCCACAGGAGAAAACCCGTGGAAGCCCCTTGATTTACTTGAAAATAAACAAACCCTAGGAGAGGAGAGGAGAGGAGGGAGGCGGCTAGGTTTTTAACTTTCAAAGTTTTTTGAATTTGTATTTTTTTGAATGTGTACACTTTGCAGTTTTGCATTTTTTTATAGTTTTCTTATATCCTCCTTTTTTTTATTATACAATAAAAATTAAACTTCATATTAATATAAAAAATTTAATATGTTTTTTATTAAATTTTATTATAAGTATACTATTAATTATTATTTTTTTGTGTGAAATATATTCTTACTTTTTTTGTAACACTATCTTTTACTAGTATTTTATATTTATATGTTTTACAATTGTTTTAATTATTGTTTGAGTATTCTTTTATGCTCAATATTATGTATTTTTAACCTAATGTACTATATTTTTAACCTATGTACCGTAATTTTTATGCTTAGTATTCTGTATTTTTGAATTGTAAATTTTATGAATTCTATAATTATCTTAACCTATGTACTGTAATTTTTATGCTTAGTGTTCTGTATAATAACTTATAAATATTTTTATAGAGCACATAAAATATTTTTCAACTTCAATTTTTTTCCATAAATATGTCTTTTTCTGTTTTATAAAATATACTGTTAGTATCAATTTGAATTTTTTTTATTAAAAAAATAAAATTATTGAGTTTTATAAAATTGGATCACATAAAATATTTTATATTAAATATTGATTTTAATGGAATAAAATTTATGATGCACATATTTTTTTATTCACTTTTAAAAAATAAATTTATGAAAAATCCTTAATCTACGAAATACACATCTCATTTCAAGAAAAACAAATTACAACAAAATTTGGTAAAAGGAAAGATTCCAAAAATATTTAAGCATGATTTAATATCTTAAAAAATCAATTGGAATTCTGTACTATAAATTAAATCATATTTTTGAAGAATTTTTTTTTAAAATATTTAATATGAAAAATGCTAAAGATACTCAACATATAATATTTATAAACAACTTTAAAATCAACAATTAAAAACTTAAATTTAGAATGTATATCATATATAATATGAAAAACATACAAAATAAAAATATTAAAAATAATGAAACTACATGACTAACGTGCATTTGTTGAAAATGTTAGCTAGGATAAGTTATTAACTTCACCCCTTCCATCCCACTAATTTAATGGCTAAATATGATTATTTATTCCTTATGTTTAAGAAACACTAATAGCTAAAAAAAGAATGTTTTCGAAATAAAAAGAAAATTTGAATTTAGGGTTTGTACACTAAAATTTAGTTAAAAATAAAAAAAAATTATGGTGTAAGTATTAAAATATGACGAGACATGTCATCTTTTTAATATCTTTCGATTTTATTAACATAATATTGATATGTGATGGTATTATTAAATTTTAAAATAAATATATGAGAATCGTTATATTCAATAGGAATAATATTCTAAATCTTAATATTTTAAATATCAAAATTTGAATCCGTCAAAAGTATATATAAAAAATATATGTATCATTAATTTCAATAATACATAAATATTATATTTTATTTGTTACCTTTTATTTTTTATTTTTACAAATATTATTATATAAATAATAATATAATATTATAATCAACCCGTGTTTCGCAGAAATTATATACTAGTACTCCCTCCGTCCCTCCCAATTGTTATCGTTTTTAAAAGAGTGCCCAACACGCATTTTAAGATGGATAGAAAGTATAGTTCTATAACTTTTTAAAAAAAAATTATTTTTCTGAATAAAAGTTTAAACATTCGATTTTTATTCAGAAAAAGAAAATTATAAAAAAAAATTATAAAACTATAATTTATATTCATTTTAAAATATGTGCTGAACACTCTCTCATAACAATACCGGACTGAGGGAGTATTTGTTATTCATGATATGTAGGGAAGTTTGGTGAGTTCGTTGATATATTAGGTTGATGGATAAAGGAAGTGACCTGGCCCGTTAAACCTGTGGCGTTTAATTTGGCAACCTTTATTTGGGCCCGTTTGGATAAATGGGCCCCGTTTGAGAATAATTTACCTCGTTTATTCATTAAGTATAAAAATTTGAAGTCACATCTTTTTTAGAAAATTCACTGTTTTAGGTTTCGTAGCAATGTACGAAAGTAATTTTTATTAATGAATTTCGTTTAATTTTGTAATTTTACTTTTATCTTGAATTTTTCAAAGATTGTCTCTTTTACCCAGGAAGTTGGAACAAATCGAGTTCTATATAATTGAAAAATGGATTGATTTTGAGTCGAATTTGAGCCAAATCCCTTGTTCAAAATCAAGTCTAAACCAAATAAATGAAGATCGGTAAGCTCAAAACTTCAGATCTTTTAAATTATTGTCAAACTCTGAATGTTTTTCGAATTAGAGTTTAACTCAAACACATTTTATAGAGAGTTCAAGACTAATTCAATTTGAATTACAATCATACTTGTGTTCCAGAGATGTAGAAAATGATTATGTCTAGCTTTAAATAGTTACTATGTAACAATAGTTTTTACTATTTTTTTCTTGTCAAGAATAGTTTTACTTTCATTTTACGGACAACTCTTTAAAGCCGATGATGTAAAATTTCTTGTTTCTTGGCGTGAAAAATTACTTAATTAGACAAACTAAAACTGTTGCAGGATGGCAAATTCAGTTCACTGTAAATGAACCAATTACAACAAAGTTACATTTATTGCTCATCAGTACCATAATTCTTTTATTTAGAGGCAGGAAAGTTGTAATATGTCACATACTTGTATAAAGGAAATTTAGAAATAGCAGAGTTGTAAAATGTCACATGCTTCTAGACTGAGAAGCAAAATTAACCTTGCAGAGTAATTATACCTGCACCAAATACAAACATAACAAATCAATATCAGAGTAAACCAGTATCTGATATAAGTGCTAAGAACCTAATATTATAGCAACTTGCTAAAATGATATGCCCATATCGCTATCAACAACTGGATAGCCCTAAAATTCATGTGGTAAAGAAAGTCAACAAGGCATCAATACCATTCATTTATCTTCAGCAAGATTTTGGGAAATCATTATGTAGTGGATATTTCATATTTGGGCTTTTCTTATTTCAAGTCAAAGACTTACCACAGGCAAACCCTTCCACCGGCATTTCCAGTGCTTTTGCTAAGTTCATGACCACCTGAACAATGAACTAGCGCAAGTCAATCACTATAATTTACAGATGTAATACATTATGATAGTACATACTGATAGTACATACAGCTCCTGGGAGGCCTGCTCCTAAGTCCTAACTCCATACAGCTCCTGTGAGGCCTGCTCCTAAGCTCTAACTCCATACAGCTCCTGGGAGGCCTGCTCCTAAGCTCTAACTCCATACAGCTCCTAGGAGGCCTTCTCTTAGGCCCCTAACTCCACGCGGCTCTTGGGAGGAGTAGTCCCGCACGGCACCACTCCTAACAAGCTCAGTCCCGCAAGCAGAACCCTGATAAACCCCAGCACGTGAGACGTTGGCCCGAGCACGTGATGGGGACAACTGTCACACATCAATCATGGGAATAATCAGGGCACGTGTCAGAGGATCCTCAAAACATTCCTCAACCAGTCCCGCGCTGACACGTGTAAAGCATCCACTCCCGCCAGGTGTCCTCCGCTCCCAGAACCAATGGCTATGATTCAAAGGTACCAACCCTAAAACCCTATCCTTGGGCTATAAATAGCCCAAGGAGGTGAGGTTTTGGGGTTAATCATTCTTTCACACTCATATACACACACAGCCACCCTACGTTCATATTCATCCTCATCTTCCCAAAAAGCCAGTTCTTATTCTCACGCCGGAGGCGCCGCGGGACTCCAACCCCCCTTCCGGTGTTGTTTTGTAGGAACCCAACCACAGCTACACCTCTACAGCGGCGAAGGATCCAGGACAGCGTCGAAGGAGCAGCCCCGCCACCAGGAGTTATCATTTGGCGCTAGAAGGAGGGGCTCTCCATCCTTGGGTCTCGGTGCCCCTGGATTCGTCTTCATCAACAAACTCTTCAAGAGTCCATTTATTCAAACTTGTAAGAATTCAAGCAACCCACCTTTTCCATAAGCAGGAATGTTGTTTATTTCGACCATGTTTGTGTGCGCTTGTTATTTTAGGCCACGTTTGTGTGAGCCCGTTTTGTTGATTCAAGCCACGTTTGAGTGAGCTATCGTTGATTTTAATCGTTATTGCTTTAGTTTGAATACGGAATTTGCGTTGTACTTCATCGTTGAATAGTGACATAAGATTGTTTGAGCTGCTCCCAAGAAGCTATTTGTTAGTTTTTCTTGTTATTCTGGTTAGTTTTTACAGATTTCATAAAGCAACCATAGACCGATATTCTCTGTGGCATATTGCTGTTATTCGTTGTTGGTATTGTTGAGAAATGGCAAGGCCAAGAAAGAATACCTCTGGAAGACCGTCTGCTAGTGCTCAGGTCCAGGAGCCGGACCACTCCCAGGCCCTTGACCCAGGAGCCGAGAGAGAAACGTTCCAGGAGCAACCACCACACACTCCCGTAGTGGAGAGAATTGTAAGCACCAGGGACGCCAGGACCCTCATAGAGCTCAATCAGTACAAGTACACAAATGTCCCGGTAGCCGAAGAGCACATGGCTAACCTCACAAGTGATGAACTAGCAGAAGCAATCAGACTATACAGACAGGAGCAGACCCGCCTCCAAGAAGAGGCAGAACTAGAGGAGGAGCCGGAGGAATCCGGGGACTCCCAGCAATCAAAAAGGTCTGTGTTCGACCGCATTGGAGCCAAGGGGAAGAAAAGCAAAAAAGATCAAGGCAAAAAAGAAGCAAAAGCTGCTAAACAGAGAAAGTTGGAAGAAGTCCGGGAGCAAATCAGGAAAGAAGAAGAAGCAAAGCTCGAGCTAAAAATCCAAAAGAGAATACAATTAGAAGAAGAGAAGCTGTTGACCAAGTCTAGGAGCAAAAGAACCCGGAGAGACCCTACTCCGGAGCTGATTTCTGATAATGAAGAAGAAGAGAAGCAGAAGGACCTAAAAGACATGATCTATGAATTGCAGAGGAAGATGGACAGAGAATCAGGAGTGGAGATTGGAGAAACACTAACTCCTTTCAGCCACTCCTTAGAAGCCATCCCCCGGCAGCGGAACTTGAAGCATTACAACTTTGACTCCTTTGATGGTCTGGGAGACCCGGAGGAGCACTTGAACTACTTTGAGCAGATAGCGCAGATATACTACTACAATGACTTGACGAAATCAAGGTTCTTCGCTTCAACCCTTAAGGGAGGGGCCCAGAGATGGTTCAGCAGAATCCCCTCCCGCAGCATCCACTCCTGGAAGGAATTTCGAGCCTCTTTCCTTAGGAGATTTCGAGCGAACAAAACGCACGAAATGCACATGTGTCACCTGGAGACGATCCGGCAGCACGACAATGAGTCCCTCTCTGCATACATGCGCCGGTTCCAGGAAGCAATCAATAAAGTTTCAAATCTGGATGAAAGGGAAGCTTTAAGCATTTTTAGAAGAAATCTGGACCCAGAGCACAACGAAAGGTATATTGTGGAGCTAATCAATAAGGAGCCACAAAGTCTGGCAGCAGCTTATTCCATGGCTGCCAGATTCATTAAGGAAACAGACGTTCTCCAAGCAATGAGAATGACTCGGAATGGAGGGTCCAGGAATAAAAACACTGATGACCGACCGAAAGGAGGTTACCATCAAGACAAGAAATTCAAGCAAAGCAACCAAAGCCAAGAAAGACAAGCAAACCCGGTTTTCCAAAGACTTGGTCCTAAGCAGGAGTCGAACAGCGACCCAGGACCCGTGAAGCAAGCTCGGGAGCCGAAGCAGGAGCCGGACTGGACTCCTCTCAACATGACCCGGGAAGAAATCTTGAAAGAAGTCAAAGACAAGCCTTTCTATTATCCTCCGAAGCCAATGCAAACTCCTCCGGAGAGCAGGCCCTACAATAGGCAGTGTGATTATCACGAGACCCATGGCCACAAGACCGAGAATTGCTTATCACTCAAGTACTTCATTGAGGACCAAGTGAAAAAGGGAAATATGAACAAGTACTTAGTTCGGGGCAACAGCAGAGAGGAAGCGCAGAAGAAAGGAAAGAATGTAGTCAATGTGGTCCTAGGAGGATCATACTCCCCACCCCGGAACCCGGACTTCGGCGAAGAAGTACTTTCAATCCAATCACTCCCAGACCTGGTGATATCCTTCAGCAGCAAGGACTATGAAGGAGTCAACCCTCATCACAATGCAGCTTTGGTTGTCACTCTGGACATCTTTGATAATGAAGTAAGAAGAATGCTCATAGACAATGGCTCCTCAGTAAATATTCTCTTCAAGCACACAGTGGATAGAATGCAGTTAGGGAGCGTCCGCTCAAATGAATGTCGAGAAGACCCACTCTATGGCTTCGGCCACAACTTAGTCCCGATCCAAGGAACTTTGTATCTGCCAGTGATCTTTGGATCTGCTCCTAACCAAGTGACTCATGTCATCAAGTTTTATGTGATCAACGCTCCTTCTTCATACAACGGAATTATTGGCAGATCAGCTCTAACCATGATGCAAGCAATAACTTCAATCTCCCATCTCAAGATTAAGTTCCCAACCCCGACGGGAGTCGGGGAGATTAAAGGAGATTACGGAGTTGCTGAAACATGCTACAACCAGGGGTTAGTTATGGCAGAAACCCATCAAGATAACAAGAGGAAGGCTACGGTCCTTCGCAAGCAACAAAGCACCAAGAAGCACCGACCCCGGACAAGGGAAGAACCAAGCAAAACAAGTCCAGAAGAACTGGCAAGCAACCAAGTCATGGTAGTGGACAAGACAAATCGAGTCCTAGACCAACCTCGTCCTACCATGCAAGCAACCGAAGAACCTGAAAAAGGAAACAACTATCTAAAGAAGAACTCTGAAGCCCGGATTCATCAAATGATCTCAAACAAAGAACAAGCAAAAATTGAAGCAGCAGTCGAAACAGAAGAAATCGAGGTGGATGAAACCAATTCAAGCAAAAAAGTGAGGATTGGGTCAGGACTCGAGGAGTCCTTCAAGGAGAGATTAGTATCCCTGCTCCGGGAGTATAAAGATGTTTTTGCCTGGAGTCCAAGAGACATTCCAGGACTACATGAGTCCATAGCAATGCACAGCTTGGATGTCAACCCCAACAAAAAACCAGTAAAGCAGAAGAGAAGAAACTTTGCTCCAGAGAGGCAGAAAGCCATCGACGAAGAAGTAGAAAAGCTACTCAAAGCAGGAATAATCAAAGAGATCAAATATCCGGAGTGGCTAGCTAACGTGGTCATGGTTAAGAAGTCCAACGGCAAATGGAGAATGTGCGTGGACTACACCGACCTAAATAATGCATGCCCGAAGGACCCGTATCCCCTTCCAAACATTGATCAGCTGATAGATGCCACCTCAGGACATGTAATGCTAAGTTTCATGGACGCCTTCTCCGGATACAACCAAATAAAGATGAACCCGAAGGACATCCCTAAGACAGCATTCATAACTCACAGAGCAGTCTACGCTTATGTGATGCTACCCTTCGGGCTTACCAGCGCAGGATCCACTTACCAAAGAGCCATGAATAAGGTATTCAAGTCCCAGATTGGGAGAAACTTGGAATGCTATGTCGATGACATGATTTCTAAATCAACAACTATAGAAGGGCATGTGGAAGATCTGAAGGAATGCTTTGAAAATCTAAGGAAGAACCAACTCAAGCTAAACCCGGAAAAATGCACCTTCGGAGTAGGAGCAGGGAAGTTCCTAGGGTTCATGATCAGCAGCAGAGGCATAGAAGCCAATCCGGAGAAAATAAAAGCAATCCAGGAGATGAAAGCTCCCAGGACACAAAAAGATGTGCAGAAGCTAGCAGGATCACTAGCAGCACTCAGGAGATTTGTCTCAAGACTAGCAGAGAGGTGCTTACCTTTCTTTGATCTACTCAAAGGAGCAACCAACAAGAAAGAGGTAAACTGGAGCTCAGAGTGCCAGAAAGCATTCGAGGAAATCAAAACTTACCTCTCTCAGCCACCAGTCCTAACTAAACCCAAGCCAGAAGAGCCTCTCTACTTATACTTATCAGCAGGAGCACAAGCCGTAGGAGCTGCCTTGATCAGGGAAGAAAATGGAACACAACAACCAGTCTACTACGTAAGCCAAGTCCTAAAAGATGCAGAAACAAGATACCCAAAATTGGAGAAGTTTGCTTTTGCTTTGGTTACAACATGAAGAAAACTCAGACACTACTTCCAAGGGAGAGAGATCAAAGTAGTAACAAATCAACCACTAAGGAAAGTACTCCACAAGCCAGATATCTCGGGAAGACTTGTTAATTGGGCTGTGGAATTGAGCCAGTTCAACCTAAGCTTCATTCCCAGGACCGCAATCAAAGCTCAAGTTCTTGCTGACTTCATAATCGAATGCAACTTCCCAGAAGAAGACAAAGAACCAATGGACATGGATCAGGAGCCAAAAAAGGAAATCAGTCCGGGAGCCTGGACCTTAAAAGTAGATGGTTCTTCAACAACCGAGAGGTCAGGAGCCGGCCTCATACTCAGGAGTCCAGAAGGATTCAAGATTCAAACAGCTATATCCTTCAACTTCCCGGCAACAAACAATCAAGCAGAATATGAGGCGCTGATCGCAGGACTAAAGCTCTCCCGGACTCTAATGGTCCAGGACCTAAAAATCTACAGCGACTCCCAGATAGTGGTCAAGCAAACAAACGGAGAATACATAGCAAAAGACCCTACTCTGGCGAAGTACCAAGCACTGGTTCAGAGCTACTTAGCCTCAATCCCAACCCACCAAATCCTCCAAATATGCCGAGAAGAAAATGAAGAAGCGGATATCCTATCCAAATTAGTCCGGAATTCATCAGACCTAGACTGTTCAGTCTACTTCGAAGAGCTCCACAAACCATCCATTGAATCCGGAGAGGTCTTGGAAATAGAAAGCACTCAAAATTGGATGACTCCCTTCATAGACTACTTGGACAAAGGGGACCTCCCAGAAGATAAAGGAAAAGCTCAAAGATTGAAAGCAAAAGCAGCCAAGTTCTTCTTCGAAGAAGGAGTACTCTACCGCAGGACCTTCTCATCTCCTACCATAAAGTGCATTGGCCCAGAAGAAGCAAAGTACTGCTTGGCAGAAGTGCATGAAGGAATATGCGGAGACCACATGTCTGCAAAAGCCCTAGCTCATAAGATCATAAGACAAGGCTACTACTGGCCAACAATTCATCAGGATGCAGTACAATTCGTTAAGAAGTGCAAGGAGTGCCAACTCTTCAGCAATGTATCCCGAATAAGCCCAGTCCTACCATCCTCAGTCCTGTCACCGATCCCCTTCGCTGTTTGGGGCATTGATATCATGGGACCATTCCCTCGAGCAAAAGGAGATCTAAGGTACCTACTAGTCTCTATTGATTACATGACAAAATGGGTTGAAGCAAAAGCAATGAGGACAATAAATCAGCAAGACTGCATAAAGTTTATGGACAACATTTTGATGAGGTTCGGGATACCACGAGTCCTAGTATCAGACAATGGACCTCAATTCATTGGATCAGAGTTCGAGTCTTACCTCCAAGAGCGCGGGATCAAGCACAAAAAATCATCAGTGGCATATCCCCAAGGAAATGGCCAAGTAGAAGTAACGAATAGAATCCTGCTCCGAGGTATCGAGAAAAGACTCAAAGAAAGCAAAAGCAAGTGGCCAGAAGAACTACCAAGCGTACTTTGGTCCTACAGGACAAGCCCAAGAACAAGCACAGGAGAAACTCCATTCAAACTAGCTTATGGAACAGAAGCAATGCTACCTATTGAAGTGGGCTCTCCTTCCCACAGAGCAATAAACTTTGAAGAAGAAGCAAATAAAGAAGGACTCAAAACAAACATGGAACTAATTGATGAGGTCCGGGACCAAGCTGTGGTAAAAATGGAGAAATACAAGGAGAAAACAAGAGAACATTTCAGTAAGAAGTCAAGAGTTAAAAACTTCCAAATTGGAGACCTAGTACTTCGAGACACTGAAGCATCAGATCCCACAAACACCGGAAAGTTAATGCCCAAATGGGAAGGACCATACAAAATCAAAGAAGTCCTCAGGCCAGGAACCTACAAGCTCCTCAACATGGATGGCTCAGAAGTGCCAAACACTTGGCATGGACTAAGGCTAAGGAAATACTATCAGTAGTAAAGCAAACAAAGCAACCAAAAAACTTGTAGCCAATATGGCAAGCAACCAAAATGTTTCTCCTTCTATATTGTATGAATGATCAATGAAAAGCTTTCTTTTTAACTTGAATATTCTCCAAAAGCAACCACTAGTCCGGACAAGCTATCAGTCAGGACTAGAGCAATCAACTTATCACTAGTCCGGACAACCTGTTGGTCAGGACTAGAGCAACCAATTTTTACTTAGAATTAATTTTCTAACTAAAAGCAGCCACTAGTCCGGACAAGCTATTAGTCAGGACTAGAGCAACCAATTTTTACTTAGAATTAATTTTCTAACTAAAAGCAGCCACTAGTCCGGACAAGCTACTAGTCAGGACTAGAGCAACTACTTTTACTTAGAATTAATTTTCTAACTAAAAGTCCTCCACTAGTCCGGACAAGAGGATTAGTCAGGCCTAGAGCAAAAATCTACTTGGAAAAATATTCCAAGGCAAAAACAAACTACAGAAACAAAGTAAAACAGCGTCAAGGAAAGCATTCATTACGAATTCAACGGCCTCAAACAAGCCCGGACCAAAGTACAAAAAGTATGACAAGAACCAAATATTATCAAGTCTCAAATCAGTAGCAGTAGCAGTTTTACAAATAAAATATAGATCAGGACCCCGGAGCATTGAGAGGCAGGAAACTGGGGCAAGGACCGTCGAACGGCTCTGGTTCACCTAGTCCAAGTTCAATATCTTCCTTGGCTTTGATAAACTCAGATACGAAACTATCCCAATCAGCCTCCGGATTCGTCTTGATATGCTTCTCAGCAACCAACCAGCATCGAGCTATCTCCGGAGCACCAGCATTGGCAAGAGCTCTATCATACTCCTCAGATCTTTTAAATTCTTCAATAACCTCAGCCTCCGGACGAACAGCCGACATTTGCCTCCGGAGCTCAGCCAACTCGGATTTTAAATCAGAAACCTCCCTCTCCGCGTTATCAGCCCGGATAGTCACTTCATTCAGATTTTTGTTCAACCCAGTCAAAGAGTTATCCTTCTCAATGATTTGGTCCCGGAGCCGACTGATCTCAGCATCCTTATCAACAGCAGCGCTCCGGAAACCTTTAATCTCATTATAAGCAAGAGAGGCGGATCCGGCCATATATCCACCAAGCTACAAAATACAGATAAACTTAGAAAAAGGTTCTAAGTCAAAATAACACAACAAACAAGAAGCAAGAAATGAAAGAAAATACCTGACCCCAGAGCCGGGAACACTCCTTCATTGTGGCATCAAATCCGGACTCATTCATCTTCCTCCACTGAGCTTGAGTCGGAATCCCAGCCATGAAGCGAGCCACCTTCTCCTCCAGCGCCGGACCATCTTCATCCGGACTATCCACATCAACTGCTTTCCCTTTGCCACCCCCGGACCCAGAGCCAGCTTCAAAATTTTCAGCCCTAGGAGGTTTCGACCCAAGAGTCCGGAGCCTCTTCCTCCTCCGCCCAGAATCAGCACCCGGAACCTCCCCGATAGGACCCAGATCCTCAAGATTGTCAAACTCATTACCCATATCCAACTCAACATTATGCTCCGGAGTGGATTGATTCACATGAACTTCAGGCTCCGGATTGGGGACGGCATTGCTCTGTGACCCCTCCTCGGCCGAGGCGTTCGATCCGGATCCACCAACAGCATTCTTTTTTGGCAACTTGAAAGCCTTGCCCAGACCTTTCAGAGCATCACTATAAGCGGAGGACGACATGTCCGGATTATAATGTGGTAAACCTACAGGAAGCAAGCAAAAAACACAAGTCAAAAACAAGAAGCAACAAAAAAGGGGAGCAGATAAGAAACATTTAAAAGGTCCGGACAAGAAATAAAACTACTTACAGCCCAGCCTATGCAAAGTTCTATGATTCATAAAGGTGTCTCGGGTCATCTGGAAACCCAGACATTCACAAAATGCAAAAATTAACCGGAGAGCTTCACCCCGGAGCACATCCCTGCAAAAGCGAGTCCGGACTCCTTCCGAAGCTATATGGGGTAGATAGTGCAAGTCCAAACCCCGGAGCATGATCAACTCCCCATTCCAAAACTTCAGCGAAGACTGCTGAATAACGGGCCTATAAGAGCCACCATATCCACACTCCGGAGCCCGGAACCGAAGCTCGTACAACGGGAACTGGCTAGACCGGACTAAATGAAAGATGTGATGCCACAACTTGAAAGTGGGCTGAACTTTAAACTGATTGCAGGTGGCAATGAACCAAGTCATCCACTTTATTCCATTGGGAGTTATCTGCATTGGAGAGATCTTGTACACATATTTGCACAAATGTTTTAGAAACAAATGCCAGTGTGGATTCCACCCAGACCGGAGATGCTCCAACCACACGGGAACGAAGCCATCAGCCGGCCTATGATGAGCCCTCTCGTCCGGAGTCGGCCACCTCCACTCAATCCGGAGATCCAACTGAAAAGCAGCCCGGACCGCCAAATCCTGGGCTTCATTATCTAGCTCAGAATACTCATCCTTCAACTTATAGTGCTCCTTAGCAACTATGTTGTTCGCAAACTTCCTATCAAAAGCTTCCCTATCATAGGGCCCTGGGCCAGCATTCTCCTGCCTAGCATACCCGGACCTAATGCTCCTAAAATAAAAACTGTTTTCTATCTCCTCGCTCTTAGTAACAAAATAACCAAGATTCTCCACCCACAGCCCCTCCGGACTACAGGGTACCTTTCTCGAAGATATTTTAGCAACTGTAAGCTTCGTTATCGCCTCAGAATCCGAAGTGGAAGTCCTCTTCCCCATCTCAACCCGTTCAGAATCAGCAGAAGACTCAGAATCTGAACTAGATGGCCCCGGATAACAAGTTATGAATGCCTTGGCAAGAGCTTTAGTCCGGACCATAAACCTAAAACAAGTGACCAAGGTTAGTCTAAAACTCCTACAGATTATTTATCTTGAAAGCTACATGGTCCGGACTACCCTACGATTCATTTTTATTACGAATTAAAAGCAACAGTCCGGAGGCCCAATGGAAAATACATCACTAAACATGAGCTCCGGACTGCAAAAACCCCGAAACTAAGCAACCAAAACTACCATATTACTCCGAACTCAAACGACACAGAAACACAAAAACACAAATCCTAACCTGTGAGTCCGGACCACGTATCCCAATCCGGACCCCAACATAAAACCCTAATTCCAGAAACACAATTAACATGAATCAAACACCAAAACATGCCCACAAACACATATATATATACACATACAGCAAAACAACAACAACAAAATGCAAGAACACATAAACAATACAACCAAACAATGAGGGCCGCAGAAGAATCAAAGTAAAGACACAAACAGGGAAATAGAGCAACACTTACGAGATTGATACAACGGAGCGACTGGGGACGACAAATAATCAACCACAGGCCAAGCTACAGCGACAGATATCGACGGCAAGAGCAGCAAAGAAAGAACTCGAGAGAAAGAAATAAAAACAAAGAGGAACAATTGAAGAAGCAATAAAAAGAAAACAAAGAAGGCAGCGCCTCTTTTATAGGGGGTTAAAAACAAAATAACCATGCCACGTGGCACGATCCCAGCCGCCCATCACGAGCGATCATTATTGAAGAGTCATTATTACAGCACGTCTTTTGAAAAAGACAACTGTAACAATTCAAATAATTGGGGGGAAACTCCCCAAAACCGTTTCAACTTCCAAGTCCGGACTACACAAATCAATTTAATCCGGACTAGGGGCAAGAAAAGCTCAACTCCTGACAAGGACAACCACCTTAGTCCTGATCCGCCGAACTCACCGCAATCCGGACTGGGGGGCAAGAAAAGCTCAACTCCTGACAAGGACAACCACCTTAGTCCTGATTCGCCGAACCCAGCGCAATACGGACTGGGGGGCAAGAAAAGCTCAACTCCTGACAAGGACAACCACCTTAGTCCTGATCCGCCGAACTCACCGCAATCCGGACTGGGGGGCAAGAAAAGCTCAACTCCTGACAAGGACAACCACCTTAGTCCTGATTCGCCGAACTCAGCGCAATACGGACTGGGGGGCAAGAAAAGCTCAACTCCTGACAAGGACAACCACCTTAGTCCTGATCCGCCGAACTCAACGCAATCCGGACTGGGGGGCAAGAAAAGCTCAACTCCTACTAAAGACAACAACCTTAGTCCTGATTCGCTGAACTCAACGAACTCCGGACTGGGAGGCAAGAAAAGCTCAACACCTGACAAGGACAACCACTTTAGTCCTGATTCGCCGAACTCAGCGCAATCCGGACTGGGGGGCAAGAAAAGCTCAACTCCTGACAAGGACAATCACCTTAGTCCTGATCCGCCGAACTCAACGCAATCCGGACTGGGGGGCAAGAAAAGCTCAACTCCGGCTAAGGACAACCACCTTAGTCCTGATTCGCCGAACTCAGCGCAATCCGGACTGGGGGCAAGAAAAGCTCAACTCCAGACAAGGACAAGTTTAGTCCTGATTCGCCGAACTCAGCGCAATCCGGACTGGGGGGCAAGAAAAGCTCAACTCCTTCCAACAAAACAACAAAAAACTCATGTTCTAAAAATAAACCCAAAAACACTCCCCCATCCAGAAAATCTGCATAAGGGAGTGGGGGGCACATGATAGTACATACTGATAGTACATACAGCTCCTGGGAGGCCTGCTCCTAAGTCCTAACTCCATACAGCTCCTGGGAGGCCTGCTCCTAAGCTCTAACTCCATACAGCTCCTGGGAGGCCTGCTCCTAAGCTCTAACTCCATACAGCTCCTAGGAGGCCTTCTCTTAGGCCCCTAACTCCACGCGGCTCTTGGGAGGAGTAGTCCCGCACGGCACCACTCCTAACAAGCTCAGTCCCGCAAGCAGAACCCTGATAAACCCCAGCACGTGAGACGTTGGCCCGAGCACGTGATGGGGACAACTGTCACACATCAATCATGGAAATAATCAGGGCACGTGTCAGAGGATCCTCAAAACATTCCTCAACCAGTCCCGCGCTGACACGTGTAAAGCATCCACTCCCGCCAGGTGTCCTCCGCTCCCAGAACCAATGGCTATGATTCAAAGGTACCAACCCTAAAACCCTATCCTTGGGCTATAAATAGCCCAAAGAGGTGAGGTTTTGGGGTTAATCATTCTTTCACACTCATATACACACACAGCCACCCTACGTTCATATTCATCCTCATCTTCCCAAAAAGCCAGTTCTTATTCTCACGCCGGAGGCGCCGCGGGACTCCAACCCCCTTCCGGTGTTGTTTTGTAGGAACCCAACCACAGCTACACCTCTACAGCGGCGAAGGATCCAGGACAGCGTCGAAGGAGCAGCCCCGCCACCAGGAGTTATCACATTATGCGCTAAAAACACTTGCATATGTTACTCGATGTACATGCTGGACGTCTGGTATAGTCCATCAACTTCTACTTAAGTAAGAACTCAGACTGAGAATAGTCATGTGACCAATCACAGAGCACGAAAATAGTTCCAGATTTCTCTATGATGATTGATGTCTCATTGTTTATACAAACCTCATTTATCAAACCAGTACAATGTATTTTGTACAACCTAAAAGAGTATGTGTATTGTGTGTGCATACCAGCCCTACATCCCCCTCCCCTTGGGGATATATGGAAAGCTGAAAACTGAGGGGTAAAACGAAGCAACATAGTAACTTCTGTTTTTAAAACATGGTAAATAGTAACATTCTGTTTTTATTTTTTTAAATTTTTTTTTTGCTAAAAAACATTCTGTTTTTTTAAATGTGAGAACACAAGACAAGTCATAAAAAAAAATTTCAAAGACAAGTAGTAATATAGACTGGGGGGAATAAATACTACAGATTACTCACATTGTCATATTGAGGCTATGCATATGTTAATAAGCCTGTACCCTAAATAACTGTAGGAGTCGAGATATCCTATGCAGAATACTTCCCTTTACAAAATCAGTTTGTTCATATGAATCACCGTCTACAAACATCATTAGAAACTACTAAGTGCTTAGAATTCAGTAAGAAACCATATATTTAGGAGTCAAACCGCGAGATTTATCAATAACCACATATTTAGAGATAGAGATATGACATCATCTAAACATAATTCCACTAAAAAGAACAAAGACAATATTTAGGTATGTGCAATTTTGTCCTATTTAAAGATAGAGATATGACATCATCTATCCATAATTCCACTAAAAGGAACAAAGAAAATATTTAGGTATGTGCAATTTTGTCCTATAACAATGGCATCACAGTTTAATTGTTTTTGTTCTTTCATTTAAAATCAGGACATGAGACTTCTGCATCAGAGAATTAGAAGCTTAAATGACCAATCGCGCACGGCAATTGGGAAATGAAATTTGTATGTGCAAGAAATGAAAGATATCAAAAGTAGCAGCATTAGTTAAACTCGTGATTCTACTTTGGCAGTACACATAGCTACAGCATATCAAGGTAAAACATAAGCACAGTCAATAAAGGCTACAAAAAAGACAGTTTTTACCCTTTCCCTAGTCATCAGGATTGACATGGACGACAACCTCCCTTCCAATGATGGAGCCTGGTCCAGTGAGAGCAATCTGCAACAAAAAGCATTAAAAAAACTCTGGGGAAACCATAGGTTACACAAAAGGCAGAAAATCATACTAGAAACCAGTACCTGCTTGTCACCAATAGTGAATCTGGCAGTACCTGAATTTTCACAAAGCAAGAAAACAAAACCTTATCACAACGTAAAGGTAATCAAAATTTCAATGAAAAAATTGACCCGAGAAATATTTGCATAATGTGGACTTTTTGGAGCAGTGCATTGTTGAAAGACACAACAGTTACAAGTATAGATTTATATTAACCGAAAATAATCCTAATAACTTATAAAGAATAAATCATCCTAGAATGTTCATATTAATACTATAACCCTGTAACACATGATCGAAATATCAATGTTTTAAGCCTTTTTTCCTTCATTTGAAAGTGCACAACAACTGTCTAATACCCATAATATTTTGACATGACAACATATTTTTACAAATAAGAGGAAACTCATCTCCAACACAAAAAAAATAGTTTATGCAACCGAGTAAGATGTGACTAGAAGTAACAACTAGCTTGATATTAGTAATGACATATTCACGCTTACCATCTTCACCAACTGTTACATTCCCGAGATCACCAGCATGGCGTTTTTCATCTTCAGGGGCACCATGCTCTTTGCCGGCAGGGTTATAATGGGCTCCTGCAGATTTATATGATAAATAATAAAAATGTTAGAAATGTTTATCACTTGTATTATTCTAATATATTTCACATAGAAAGGAAAAAGATTAGTGCTGTCTACGTTAAAGAACAGACTTCACCTAAGCACACAAACATTCACTTCACATTACTTGACATACACTAACTAGGCTAGAAATACATTCGGAAAACATATACCACGTGAAGACATGAATGTAAGGAATAAGACAAGAATAATAACACAATAGTAGAATTAAATATAAGAAATGATTTCAAAATATCAGTTTAAATTTTATATCTGCAATCGTTTCTAAGTAGAACTGGAAGTAACTTCAGTTTATTACAGAGGAACCATAATTTAATCAGAAAACTCAATGAAAGAACACCTTTGGATCTGCTAGAGAAGGTTTCTACATCCGTAGAAAATCCACACCCTGAACCACTTGCACTGCTAGATATATTCATATTGCGACCAAAGAAACTGTCCATTCTTCCAGAACCCAGTGACTGAAGAGACCCTCCTTTCTCGCCTCTGCTCTTCTCAATCTGCAGAGAGTCAAGAAGCAATATGAAAACTATAAATCTTAAACAGAACTGAACTATGCAGGAAAAGGAAAAATCGAGACAAAATACTTACCTTGATTTTATCAATTTCTCTAGCTTTGCGCTTCATGACGTCTTTAGTTTCACTGATCTTTCTCTGTAACACCAACTTCTGCTCCTTCTCTTCATTACTCTCTATCTCACTGTACTGTTTCACCTTCGTAACAGCACTCTCAGCTTTTTGTTGTTTCCTAGCATAAATTGCACCTTGCACGTTTTGCATCAAATCCCTTACATCTCCACAGCAAGTGATGAAATCGTGCTTTAGAAGATCATCAGATAATGGTCTTTGAAACGGACTTGGTTTCAAACACAATTTCAAAAACTCTCGGCAAGCCTCAGAAAAATTGAACCCCGTATCCTGCCTCTTCTGCCTCCTTCCTTTGGCACTAAGTTGATTCTTTGTACCCAAAACTCTTCCCATTAATTCCAACAAATCATCCCTACTTTGCGCTCTAATTCCGCCCAACAACAGTTCAATTCCAAAAACTTCTACCAACCAAATCTCCGCCTTTTTCGTATACTCTTTCAAATCTTCAACAATCTCGGGGGCACAGCCCCATTCGCAAATTTGAGCAGGTGGTAGATGATTTTTGTGGAGCTTCATGTGAGGTTCCGTAGTGTGTAAATAAATGGAAGATGCATAGCCGATTTTGATAGCGGGTTCTTTAAATCTTATATAAACAGAATCTGGGCAAATGGAATAAACAAATTGTCCTTGTTCTTCATGTAAATGATTTATTGCTTTTAAAACCTCTCTAAGAGTCACAGCAACCATTGCTTCTCCCATCCCATTAATATAGCATTCATTAAGCAAACCCCTAAATGATGTATGCATTAACTGATATTCACCAACATACACATTTTCGGAATCAAGAAAATCAGTTTCAAGTTTAAGGATGTTTTCGTGATTTACCTCTAAGTTTTTGCACCTCTTCGCTTCGAACGATTCTTTATAGGGTCCGATTTCTAATGCTACATCAGTTTTCTATGAACAACGGAGGAACTTTGCGTGCCTTATACATGGTGAGAAAATCACCAGAGTTGGTGATTCTTTTTCCTATAGATTTTGAAGCACGGTAAGTACAACCCGTAAATGGATTAAGAATAGGAACGGAAGCACTAGTTGGGGTTTTTATGAGAAATAAACAAGTTGAACAATTTGGGTTCGTCTTTGAAATTGAGTGGAAACAAGAATCTGGGTTTTTTAATTGATTACTTGAACATAGCAGGAAGAAGGAGAAGAAAGATTGAGAGAGCTGAGATTGTGAATGTGCTTGAATTTACCAGGATATGTAACGGCTATAATGTTGGAGTATAAATATTTGAGGGAGTTAATTTCCAAATTTAGCCGGTCATAAATTGTTTATGAATTTAGCGGATCGATTACTCCTGAGTAATCCAATTCAAGGTATTTTTTCGTAAGAAAATTGTTCATAAATTATTATTTTTCTGGATAACTAATTAGACTTACAAATTTATTAATTGGTGCTCTTTGGTTTATTTTTGAGTCACAACCTATTTGGGTCTTTTATTTTTAAATTAAACGGTTAGGATTAAATTATTCCGCTATTACTCATTGCGGAATGGGGTCTTCAATAAAGATTTACCATGAAAAGATCAAAATCGCTTTTTTACCCTCAATTCCTAACTACAGAAAATCGTATGTGTATTTTTTTATTTTTAATCGAATAAAACTGTTAGCTACAAAAAAGTTTAATCAATTTACGCCTTATGCAATGAATTAATAACAATTTCGGTTTGTCTTAGCAATGATTTATTGCATGGCGTGAATTGATTAAACTTTTCTGCAGTTAACACTTTTATTCGATTAGAACTAAAAAAACAAACATAACATAGGTAATTATAACTTTTTTTTTAAATCTCAACTTTTATTGTTTAAGATGTATTATTTATTTATTTACAAAAAAATGTATTCATTTATGATGAAATACTAAATATTATGTTGTTTACATATCTTAAATTTACCCATCAGGTAAACCCTTGGCAATATAATGCGTCTGACTATATAATAATATATTTATCTCAATTTTGGTTATTATATAAATGTAATTAATGGAGTCTATATGTATCAATGATATAAAATTTAACTACATTATTCTTAATTTTGAATACTTGAAAAATACCCGATCCAATCTAAAACCCGACAAATTTGAATTTGGATAACCTAAAAATTTTTGAATTTGGATTTTATAATACCCGAGCCGAACCCGATCCCTTGCCATACCTAAAATGATAATTATTTTGTAAATATAGTGTGTGATTGATTAATTCATAATTGCGTAAATATAGATCATGTGTCCATGGGTCGGGTGGATCGGGTTGAAAGCGTTTTTACAATCAGGCCTAGCTGAATTAATTTGATAATTTTCAAACCAAACAATGAAAAATAAACTGATAACCCAATCCTACTCATCTTTTTTCGGTTTATGTTGGGTTGAGTTAGCTTTAATAACTTCAATAATTTTAGGAAGTTTAAATATTATCGTATGCTTGAAAATTAAGAGACTTATAATTTATAATTTTATTTCTAATATTTAGTTGTGAGTAACAATTTAATTTATTATATTGTAACTAATATTCACACGTATAATATGTAATTATAAAGTTGCAAATAAAAGTAAAATATATTAGTTTCATATAACATATAAGTAAATATTTAATAATCAAGAAAATATAAAATATAAATCGAGTTGGTTTGGCTAAAAAACATCGAACGCCTTACCAATATTTTAAATTCAATATATATTTTTAAATTCAACCACGTGTCTATTTTTTAAGCCGTTTAATCTATCAAAAGAGGGTCAATTTCGTTACCTCGGTACATAAAATTACAAAACCTCAACAAAATTGAGTCATACAAATAATAAATTAATAAAATTTTAAAATAAACTTAAAACTCAATATACCACAGCAGTTATGACATAAAATTCTAAGAAAGAAATCGGTGATACGATATTCTCCTAATACAAATTCATCTAATTTTGCATAAATAAAAAAGAGATGACACTTTTGTAATTTTTAAATATACAAGGAATAAAGTTAACTTTATAATCTTTTTTTTTACTTTCTTTGTCCAATTTAAATTTATTTTTTGTGTATTACTAATTGTGATTAAATTTTTATTATGACTACATCACCATTCAAAAAACTCAACTCAATTTTAATTGTACCAATTTTAAAATTATTTATATTAATTAATAGTAAAATATTTTGATTTAATTACTCGAAATTCGATTTATGATCTTTACTGTACAAGACATACTTATATCGTAACAAGATTAAGTCAAATTGACAGCCCTAAGAATTAGTTGTAAGTATCTAAATTTGTATTTTGTATTGTATTACTTGAGTCTGTAAAAATGTCAAAGATTAGACTGGAGTATTTTTCTGTAAACAGTGCCTAAGAATAAACTCTGAAAGAAGATCATGGCTCAGAGAAATTGTGAAGAAGTTTGGAGTTGAATAAATCTGTTTTAGGAAAAATGTTTCAAGTCAAGATATCTACAAGTCACAGATCAAGTCATATAGAGAAGTCATTCGAAAAATCCAGAATGACTTATCGAGAAGTCCAACATAGCTTATAGAGAAGTCTCAGAGATATCGATAAGCCAAATGAAGACATGAAGATTGGAGATATCGACAAGTCAATTTTCTCATTAGAGATCTCAGAGATATCGACAAGTCAAAATGCTTACAGAGATTTCTAAGATATCGACAAGTCATTCATGCATTAAAGAACTCAGAGATATCGATAATTTAAAATGAAGACATGAAGATTGGAGATATCTACAAGTCAAATTATCATTAGAGATCTCAGAGATGTCTACAAGTCAAAATATATATAGAGATCTTTGAGATATCGACAAGTCATTCCTACTTGTAGAAATTTGGAGACCTCGACAAGCCAAGTTCACTTATAGAGAACTCAGAGACCTCGACAAGTCAAAGACACTTATAGAGAACTAAAAGATCTCGATAAGCCATTATACTTATCAAGATGTCAGTTCTCTATGGAACAAACCGGAGATCTCGATATGAACCTCAAGTACAGAATGCAGGCTAGTTAAATATCTAAGATTATCAATCAACAAATGATCTAATCACTTAGATTGAAAAGTCTACAAAAGTAGCTTGAAGAGTACAAGATCAAAGGTTAAGATTAACTAACAAAGAAAAGTCACATATCTCCAGGATATGCAAGGATTCACTAAGCCAGAATTAGAAAGCTTTAGAGATAACTTAAAGTAGAGTTTAGTACATCTTATTGCATGCTGTGTAAATCTGTGTTTACTAATCTATAAAGTAAACACTGATCTTTTGCTTTTAAAGTGTATCAAACAGATTTAGTTTTTCTTATAACTCTCTCAAGGAAGAAGCTGGGTTCTTTACTTACAAAGAACCCATGATTTGTAGAAAAATACTAGCTTGATTTTAATACAAAATTAAGTGAGTTTTGAAATATTGCGTGCACTGTTTTATTTCAGCTAACATAATATTACTACATTTCTAATCTGCTTTGTTAACCAAGTAACAAACATTCAAAAAGCCTTAAAAATATCCAAAACACATTCATCCCCCTCTATGTTGTATTCATTACCTAACAATTGGTATAAGAGCAAAATCTGAAAGCAAATAGATTAAAGATCAAGGAAGAATGAATACACAGAAGATTACCAGTATAAAGATACCAGCTTTTGATAAGACTAACTACACACTATGAAAGAAAAAGATGATGTTGTCTCTAAGGATGGCCAACCCCTTGTACATCCAGATTCTGAAGAATGGACCTTTTATTCCTATGGAAAGGATTGAAGAGTCTACAGAAGGAGACATGGTCATCCCAGCTTACTATGGTCCTAAAGATCCATCAAAATACACAGACATTGAGAAGGAAAAAGTTTCTCTTGACAATGGTCTACAATTAATTCTGATAGAGTCACTTGACAATGTCATATATAATAACATTGTCAACTATGACACATCTAAACAAATCTTGGAGAAAATAGAGATTATGTGTGATGATACAGAGGAATTTAGATCCAACCAAAGGATAATACAGGTGTCTCAGTATGAGGGTTTCATGGCTAAACCTAAGGAAAGTACAACTGATGTCTTTGAAAGATTCAATAAGCCGATTAATGACTTGCAGCTTCATAGTAAGGAAAGTATAACTGATGTCTTTGAAAGATTCAACAAGCCGATTAATGACTTGCGGCTTCATGAAAAATACTATGAAGCTGAAGAGGTTAACTTGAAGTTTTTGCTCACCCTTCCTGCTCATCTAGAACAGAAGATTTCAGCTATAAGAGAAGGGAGAGATTGAGCAGAATGAAACTAGAGGTTTTATATGGTATTTTAAAAACCTATGAATTGGTAATAATCCAAAGAAAATCTTTAAGAGCTGGTCAATGGCACATTGTCGATGGATCAAGTGCTCTAGTTGTTAATGACATCCAGTCATCTAATGATGAACTAGAATTCCAGACTCCAGTTGTTTCAAGTAATGAGCAAAAGAATAAAGAACCACAGAAACAAGTTATTCTTGAACTTGAAGAGGATGAATTATATACCTTAGATGAACTAGATGAGTTAGATCCATCCATGGCTTACTTAGCAAGGAAGTTCTCTAACATTAGAGTAAAGAATTCAAAGTTCTTCAAAAATAAGGGACAAACATCCAACAAGGACATCAGCTGGAAGGCAAAGACAAAGTACACCTATGAAAGCAAACATGGCTACAAAACATAATCTGATTGACAGGTCAAAGATCAGGTGCTTCAGTTGTGATGAATTGGGCCATTTTGCTACAGAATGTAGGAAGCCAAAGAAAGTGAAAAAGGACAAGGCCTATCTTGAATTGGAGGTAAAGTATGAGGCTCTTCTAAGAAAGTAACATGATAAAGCTTATATTGCAGAAGGAAAGAGTTGGGATAATTCAGATGATGATGATGAGGAGGAAGTAGAAAACTATGCACTCATGGCCTTGGAGCAAGGAGAGTCATCCTCATAAAAAAAACAGGTACCAACTCTTACCACTATTGATTTAAATAAAAGTCAATATATGGAGATTGTTGAAAAGATGAGCATAGAAATGTTCCACATTCATACTAGCATGGTAGCAGCTACTGAGGAGGTGAGTAGGTTATCAAAAGCTAATGAGAAGCTTGAGAGTGAGAAAAAAAAGTTTGAGCTATTGCATGTGGAGCTTGAGACAGTCAAGCAAGAAAATGAATATTTAAAGAACAAGCTCAAGTGTGCTAGTGAAATAGAAGCTGTGTTAAGAGAAAAGATAGAGAAAAATGGGATAAAACTGAAGTCATTCAGGAATGCATCTCAGCTAGTTGGTCAGTACCATGAGAAGAACAATCCATGTGTTAACATAGCTATTAGCTTGGATTATGATGCATTGAACATCAACAAGAAAGTTGAAGGTGACAAGGGAAAGGCTACTGTAAATGAAAATGTCCCAGCTATGCTAAGAAAGGTTGATTCACCACTATTAAAAACATGTGAAGTAAATTTTAGTGAAGAGGAGTTGATCATAAGCAAGAACTTGCTGATGAAGACAATGAGAAGAAATGCATTGAAATAACTCCAACTCCTAAAGCTGAGAAGAAGCCCATGGTAAACCAAACTCCCAAGAAACCAATCAAGGACGTTAAGACTGAGAATGCAGGAAAGAAGAAGAAAAATAGAAATGGGAAGGTTGGAATAAAAAAAAGCAATAACTTTACATTTATTGCAGATGCTCCTAGGAAATAGTTTCAGAAATTTGGCTCTACAAATCATCTAACTCACCTTTGTAAACAGGCTGTTAGTGAGCCAAGATTGGGAGCATGCAATTATAATGAAGCAAAGGTTGATGATCCCTACTCATTCTGTGACAAGTTTGATTGCATATCCTGTAACATGAAAGTAATGACAAGTTGCCACAAACTGATAGTAGACCTTAAGGAAGTCAATATCGAGTCCTCAGCTAAAAAGGAAAATGCACATCAATCAATAAACTCTATTCTTTCTGAATCATCAAATTCTACTTCTACCAAATCTATTAACAAGAAGAAAGTACCTAACACTGCTTGGGTTGCTAAACACAGTTAATCCTCATTGTGTGCAGGGAAAAGTAAAGAAGGTCATATGGATCATAGAAAGTGGATGCTCAAGACATATGACAGGTGGTATGGCCTTACTATCACAATTTGAGGAGATGGCTGGGCCATTAGTGACTTTTGGAGACAACAATAAAGGTTTCACAATGGGATATGGCAAAATAATTTCTGGAAATGTTGTCATTGAAGATGTAGCACTGGTAGTTGGTCTTGAGGTGAATCTTCTGAGTGTCAGCCAATTTAAAGATAGAGGATTCAATTTTTTATTTGACAAAGGAAAATGCCTAATTATCAGCAAAAAGACTGGTGGGACTGCTTTAAAAGGAGCAAGGAAGAGAAGATTATTTGTTGCAGACCTGGACTCAGTAAATGAGGATGGAATTTATTACTTCTACACCAAAGTATCTGAAGAACAAAACACGTTGTGGCATAAAAAGTTCTCTCACTTGAATTACAAGGCAATCAATACTTTAGTCAAAAAGGAGTTAGTGAGAGACATGTCAAATCTGGAGTTTGCTCAAAATGAGGTTTATGAGGCTTGTCAAAAAGGAAAAATGAAGAAATCAAGTCACAAGAGTAAAACTGTGACTTCTATAAGTGCACCTTTGTAACTTATTCACATGGACTTATTTGGACCAGTAAATGTCTTATCAGTTTCAAGTAAGAAATATGCACTTGTGATGGTGGATGACTACTCAAGGTACACATGGTAGAATTTATGCATTCCAAGGATGAGACTCCACACATCATAATTGAATACATCAAGAAGATTGAGAAGCAGGCTGAAGAACAGGAATGTGTGAAAAGATTGAGGAGTGACAATGACACAGAATTCAGAAATACAACTTTAACAGAATTCTGCAAAGACAAGGGCATTGTTCAAGAATTCTCAGCTGCTTGAACACCTCATCAAAATGGGGTAGTTGAGAGAAAGAATATAACACTATTAGAGGCTGCTGGAATAATGCTGCAAGATGCCAAACTGCCAACAAGTTTTTGGGAAGAAGCTGTCAACACTACATGTTATACTCAAAACATATATCTCATTAACAAGAATCTTGGAAAATCACCCTACTTAATCTTATCTAAAAGAAAGCCTACTATGAAGCATCTTCATGTGTTTGGAAGCAAGTGTTATGTTTTAAAAGAAAACTCTGAATATGTGAGAAAATTTGACTCTAAGATTTTTAAAGCAATTTTTCTGGGATATTCATTGGAGAGAACTGCCTACAAAGTCTATGTGCTTGAACAAAAGAAAATTATGGAAAGCACAGATGTAATATTTGATGATGACAAGTGTCCAGGCTTGGAATGCCTTGATAAAAATGAAGCTTAGGCCCTGAAATTTGAAAATATCAATATTGATAGTGATTTTGAGGATGAAGCTGAAGTCAACACAAATCACAGAACAGATGAAGAGTCAACTGAACAAGTGAATAATAAAAATGGAAGCTCATCTCAAAAACCTGAATTTGATAGCACAAACTCAAGGGGAAAAAGAGGAGAAAGTTCTGCAAGTCATGCCAATAGTGAAGAAAATATAGAAAACTTAAGTCAACAAACTCACACCAGGAAATGGGATAGGATTCACACAAGAGAAGCAATTATTGGTGATCCAACTGTTGAAGTGAGGCCTAGAAGTGCAACTGCAGATGAATGTCTTCATGCATGCTTTCTTTCACAAGTTGAACCGAAGAAAATTGAGGAAGCTCTACTTAATCCTGATTGGATATCTGCTATGCAAGAGGAGTTAAATCAGTTTAAAAGAAACAAAGTTTGGGAGTTGGTGTAATAACCCCAATTTTTGGAATCTTTGAAACACTGATGAATAGTGATTTTGCTGATTATGCTGATTAAGAAAAATTTTTATGCCACACTATGTAGGAGTTCTTTTATTGATATTCTGAGATCTTATTAGTACTCCATATGGTATATGAGTGTATGTAAAGATCGTCAGAATCCAAATTCCAACACTTTGATTTTTCCCGAAAATCCACCAGATACCGAAAGAATTGAGTATAAGGTAACATGATTTAAAGGATTTAAATTTGAGGATTATAAGAGAGGATCATAAAAGGAATATAAAATATTGAGAAAGGTTTAGGGGAACCCAAGTAATGAGATCCCAGATATGATCCCTCAAACGATTAGCAAGAACGAACGATAAACGAGTCGTAAAACAATTAAACGACAAGTAATGCAAGAGAGTTTAGTACAAGGATTAAGGATGTTAATCAAGCATTTAAGCAAGGATTAGCATAAGAAGATGCTTCCACCACCAAGTGGTGACAAGTGGCAAATGGTGGAGTCACCAAGGTGATGTCATGCTTAGTCATACTCCACTCACTTTAACCAACCAACAAATCACCCAAACATCCCATTCACTTCATTTTCCACCACAAACACATTCAACAAAGAAAGAACTCTCCCAAGAACATCTACTCTCGGCTTCTTCATCATTTCAAGGAGAAAAATTCCAAAAATCAAGATCCAAGCTTTGTTAATTTGCAAGGTAATTACCCAAGGTCCCTTATGATTAGATAAGCATATCCTAGAAGTTTAAGCTTCTATTTCTTCATGAATCTCTTCCAATAAATCAAGGAAGAAGATGATGAATAATGTTTTCAAGATTTCTAACTTTATTTTCTTTGATTTCCTTTAAGATCCAAGCATTCCTAAGCTATCTTAAGGGTTCTTAAGACTTCCTAGCTACTCTAATCACTCCAAGGAAGGTATAACCCCTCCAAACCCTAACTTTACTTTGAGTATTAGGTTTGGTTTTGTTTGTTATAGTTCATGAGAGCATGATTCTTGTATGTTTAGAGTTTTGTTGGAATTGTAATGATTTTGGGTTATAAATCTTGGTTGTTGGTTGATGAACCTTAAGTATAGTTAGTAGCTCTTGTTTGAGATTGAATAAGTTAGAAAAATCATGAGGTTATGGACTGAGTTAGTAAGGTTTGGATGAAGTTTGGTGGTATTGGTGGTTATGGGTTGATTTGTGGTTGATTTGTGGTTACGAGGTTATAATAAACTGATTAAAGTTCAGTCAATTGTTTTCGGGAAAGTACTTCCCAAGGTTATGGAGATAGTGTAAAAGCTTTAGAGCCGAAACAAAGGCGGACGAGTGTGATAAATTATGAATCTAAGATTGTAAAAGTTGTCAAAATTTGTTCTGAGGACTAGAATCTCAGAATGACGTGATGTTTGAAGTCAATGATTAGTGGGTTCGTGAAATGATTGTAAGAGAGAGGTAAATAAAAAGAAACTGAAGTGGAAAGGAATATAAAGGCAATAGAGTTTGAGGAATGATAAGGGAGTTGTGTATGAGGAAACCCTAAAGACTCGTAGCAATAGAAAGAGAAAAGTATGTAATCATCAGGATGAGGGTGATTCACCATGAGTTAAAGTTGATGCTTGAAGGCATAAGAGATATATATATATATATATATATATATATATTGTACCCCCTTTAAGTTGGGAGGATTCGAGGAAACCTTGAGATAGATCGAAGGATAAACAATGAGATGCAGATAGACTGAGGAGACAAGAAAGTAAGAAATTAGAAAAATTGGATGAAGAAAGTGACCTTCAAGAATGTGAAGTGTAAGACCGGGGGCATGATACCCAGAAAGGGAGACGCCGGGTATGAAAGATATCCAAACATTGAGATGACTGTTGAGATAAACAACAAAAGTAAATAAGGATTTATTAAGAAGAAGTTCACGTTGAACACGACCAATATCTTCCAGAACATCCATGTGATCATTACCAAATCAGGAAAGAAAAGCGGATAACCATTTCTATCTTTTGGAGGCCATATGGATTGACCTCAACTTGAATAAGGATGCTATTGTGAAATTTGGTATAGACTATCGAGGTGGAAATTATTGAATAAGATACCCTTATCAGGGATATATGACTTTATTTATCCATGTAAGGATTCAAGTACCTTTTTAAAGGTGGAATTAAGGATATAACCTCAATAACTTGAGATGAACCCTAGGGGAATGTATAAGGGTTGGCATTTCGCCCTTAGTAGGGACATCATGAGTTTTGACAATATGAATTGGAAAGGATTAAGGTAACAACAACCTTTAAAGATCAGTAGAGAAATTTTTCAGAAATACATTGACAATGGTTCTAGTATTAGTAAATGGTATTTTGATGTGCCCTGTATCTAGGGAATACAGGAGGAACGATTCAAGGATAACCTTAGAGATTTTACAATGAGAAATGTAATATTCAAAGTTCTGAAGAATAGAAATGTTGATAAAGAAAATATGGCGTAATTATAATAATGCCAGGTGGGCACGTGTTAAACCATACGAAACTATAAATCGACCCAATGAAGGTCGAGATTGGTGAAAACGAGAAGGACCCAAGGTAAGAGACGTCCTAAGTATGATCGAGAGTCAGTCGTGACAATGTTCACTTCTAAAGACTAAGGCAATGACTTATGGAAAAATGGTGATTTTTTTTTCTCACCAGGACTTAAGAAAAGCATTTTCACATAAGCAGTGATTGAAATGAGGTAGAAAATTTAGTTGGAGGTGGTTAAAATGACATTGATTTTAAGGAAATTTTACTATCAGGAAAGGCCAAAGAGGTGGCCGACACTCTAAGTGTAAGAGAGCAATTATAGGCGCTCATGCCAGAGGAATACAGTGACAATGGTTAAAGTCGTGAAGGCTGTATTATGGTTTGAAAGATTGACATTCCTTCTGATGATTGTGCGATACTCAACCGTAATAGTAGTTTGGTAAAGATTTAATTCATGTAATCGCCGTGAGCGGGCTATCTATCTTAGAAGGTCTTATCTTGAGAATAAGCCAGGACCATGTTTCAAAAAGGACTAAACGAACCTTTGAGTTAAGTCTTCTATTGAAGGCATATGATTAAGAATGGTATTAACTTGCTATCATTGCTTTTATTGAAACTCTTCTGTAATTTTATCTGTTTCATGTCATATGTACGCCAAGTTCAGGAGTGTTCTTCATGAATCATGGATTGGCGATTATGTTTCCTCTCTAGAAGATTTCGGTACGGCTGGAATGGACTCCGTATGATTAACTATTAAGATCCAAGAAAAACGAATGACTAAAGTAGGTCCGTGGTGGACTACAGTAATACATCAACGATTCTTTGAATAATGAGCCGATTACAACTGTGAGAGTTGTAGTGTAATGGATGTTGAGATTGGGTACCACTAATCGGGTTGTGGTGATGTATAAGTTATCATTGATAGACTAATTAAGTCGATTATCTACCTATTGAATATTTATTCCTTCTTATGAATAGAGAGTCGTATTACTATACGAGGAAGGTTGCAGTGCAATCATATAATTCTAGTAACGATGATGTCTAAAATGAAATCCCAGATTCGATTTTTGCTGTCGAGGGAGTTTCAATGGTGATTGTTTATAAGCTCGAGCAAGAGCATGGGTCCATAGAATGATGGACGGAATAGTGAAAGATTCAGGAACATGAATTGCGATGCTATAATAGTTGATGTTGATATCTATATATGTTTTGTTCTCCTATGACAAAGCTCTATAGTTCAGAGGTAGATTCCAAGCCAGATATTTTGTGGCAGTATATTTTTTTATATATACAATTCTCTTCAATTTGTTCTTTTCTCTCATTTTCATTTCATGTAAGCTGAGAAGAACAACCCTTCCAAAAAGGGGAGGTATTATCGAATGACTATCTATCTGTATGATAGAAGCCTAGTAGGATACCACATGTTGTTTAATTGTTTGTCAAGTACTAAAGGCTGGCCACCTTCTGTACTAACTATGCAATTGAACAAGTGTTCATGATCATAGTGATCTCTCAACAAATTCCCTTAATTCTATGTGATTGATCAAACTTTGGAAAATAGAAACAGCTGAAAAAGGAGTAGTAAAGGTATGGTGGTATTCGGAATGGAAACGCGTTCGTGATACTAAGGTTGACGCATTTATTAAAAGGTTATAGAATGATAACGAGCAAAAGTGTAACCAGTATAGTATTATGTACGGAAGATAGTAATGACTACGAACAAGAAAAGAAGGAGTATTGAGAAGCAAAAGCTATAATGCTGGAAGCTATGATGAGAGTCTGTGCAATAGACTTGAAAGAATTTGGAATGATCACTTAACGCGGATTGAGTTTTCTTACGATAATAGATCGTATGTCAGTATCGAGATTTCGCCTTATGAAATCCTTGAGAGAACACAATGTCAATCTCCCTTATGGTAGGATAATGTTGCAGAGCGCAAGATGCTCAGACCAGCAGTGGTCCAAAGGACAAAGGATATAATAGATCTATCAAAGGGCGGCTGGTAATAACCCAAGATGGACATAAGAAGTATGCTGATTTGACAACGAAAGGACAAAGAATAGGAAGTAGGGGACCTAGTGCTGTTATAGGTATTCCTTTGGAAAGGATGGATGAGGTTCAGAAAGAAAGGAAAGCTAAGCCCACGAATTGTTGGACCCTTGGATATATTAAGACGTATTGGGAAGTTAGTATATGAGCTAGCCCTACCCCCGAACATGTAGCAAGTTCATAACGTGTTCCACTTATCAATGTTAAGGAAGTGTAATTCGGATGCCAGACAAATAGGGGCGTATGAGCGCATAGACATGCAACCAGACGTAACCTATATGGAGCAACCAGGAAGGGTTATAGATCGAAAAGGGACAAGTGCTTAGGAGAAGGGTTATCAAACTAGTAATAGTTGGTGGTAGAACCACAATGTGGGAAAATTGACTTGAGAGTTAGAAAGTGCAATGCTAAGAAAGTATCCCTATTCATTTTCTATCTGATTCCGGGACGGAATCCTTTTAAGGAGGGCAGACTGTAATAACCCCAATTTTTGGAATCTTTGAAACACTGATGAATAGTGATTTTGCTGATTATGCTGATTAAGAAAACTTTTCATGCCACACTATGTAGGAGTTCTTTTATTGATATTCTGAGATCTTATTAGTACTCCATATGGTATATAATTGTATGTAAAGATCGTCAGAATCCAAATTCGAACACTTTGATTTTTCCCAAAAAACCACCAGATACCGAAAGAATTGAGTATAAGGTAACATGATTAAAAGGATTTAAATTCAAGGATTATAAGAGAGGATCATAAAAGGAATATAAAATATTGAGAAAGGTTTAGGGGAACCCAAGTAATGAGATCCCAGATATGATCCCTCAAACGATTAGCAAGAACGAACGATAAACGAGTCATAAAACAATTAAACGACAAGTAATGCAAGAGAGTTTAGTGCAAGGATTAAGGATGTTAATCAAGCATTTAAGCAAGGATTATCATAAGAAGATGCTTCCACCACCAAGTGGTGACAAGTGGCAAATGGTGAAGTCACCAAGGTGATGTCATGCTTAGTCATACTCCACTCACTTTAACCAACCAACAAATCACCCAAACATCCCATTCACTTCATTTTCCACCACAAACACATTCAACAAAGAAAGAACTCTCCCAAGAACATCTACTCTCGGCTTCTTCATCATTTCAAGGAGAAAAATTCCAAAACTCAAGATCCAAGCTTTGTTAATTTTCAAGGTAATTACCCAAGGTCCCTTATGATTAGATAAACATATCCTAGGAGTTTAAGCTTCTATTTCTTCATGAATCTCTTCCAATAAATCAAGGAAGAAGATGATGAATAGTGTTTTCAAGATTTATAACTTTATTTTCTTTGATTTCCTTTAAGATCCAAGCATTCCTAAGCTATCTCAAGACTTCTTAAGACTTCCTAGCTACTCTAATCACTCCAAGAAAGGTATAACCCCTCCAAACCCTAACTTTACTTTGAGTATTAGGTTTGGTTTTGTTTGTTATAGTTCATGAGAGCATGATTCTTGTATGTTTAGAGTTTGGTTGGAATTGTAATGATTTTGAGTTATAAATCTTGGTTGTTGGTTGATGAACCTTAAGTATAGTTAGTAGCTCTTGTTTGAGATTGAATAAGTTAGAAAAATCATGAGGTTATGGACTGAGTTAGTAAGTTTTGGATGAATGTTGGTGGTATTGGTGGTTATGGGTTGATTTGTGGTTGATTTGTGGTCGATTGGAGTAGTTTAAACTTTCGTAATCGCGTAAATATAGCCGTCGGAATGCCCGATTTACCATAGACTGTTTTGTGCTTAACTTTTGCACCCGAAAACTCACTGCCATGAACCGACCATTACCATGTTTAGATAGTTCATGTTACGAGCTTCATTTTGATATGTGGTTCGCTTGAATCCGATGTACGGTTTAGGAGAAATGACTGTTTTAAGTAACGGTATTTCGCGAACGAACCATTACCCCTCGCCTTACTTTGAAACCTTGGTTAAGGCCCTTAAATGATTAATTGGAGTATGAAACAATTATGTAAAGTGGATTAGGCAGTTGGTAGGGTATTCGTGAAAGCGTCTCCTTAAAATTTATAACGGTTAATTTATTAAAAATGGTGGAGGCAAGGGTACTCGAACGACTTATGTGATTTGTAAAGCGTAGAAATGACTATAAGCGAACGTTAGGGTTCAATTGGTTAAAGTCTAGTTTCTTAAGCGACCGGGGTTTAATTCCGACTTATGTTGTTGTTCATAGGTTATCGGACCCACTCTAAGCTTAAGTCTATCCGGGAACACTCAGGCAAGTTTTCTACCCGTTATACTGTTGTTGTGATGTATATATGTATATGCATTATCTTGTGATAAGTGCATGATTATTATTAGCAAAGTCTTGCGATATATTGGAGCATGTGATATGATATTTATATGCATGCCTGTTTCGTAATCTTGATATCTAATTTTTGATTCAAATGCTTATAAGTTGCATAATACCTATGCTAGAGATAAGCAGTAGTTGCGTATACCCTTAGTATAAGGGACCCAAAGGTGAACATTTTCTAAACCGGGAGTCGATGTTCCCGAGTATAATATATATTTATATATAAATATAAATGGATATAGTTTTCAAAACTATTAATCGAATAAGGTTTATTCGATAAATTTATTTTATTTAATTAAATATTATTTTGAATATTTATTCGAGGACTTATGACTCCGCTTATTTTATTAAATAATATTCTTTATTTTATTAAAGAATAATGTTTCGATAATCAAACTTATTTTCGATTATTCAAATAAAGATCGTACTTTTGTATAAGTATATCTTTGGTTATTTATTATTCATTTCAAGTATGAGTTTTAAAACTTCCACTTCAATTATTTTTATAAAGATTATCCTTATGGTAATATTATTTAAATAATAATATTCAGATATCCTCCAACATATCAGGACTGATTTATTTTATTAAATCAGCATTACTCCAAACATTCTCAAAAATGTTTTCGAGTCTTCAAAATGTTTTTAAAAGTTAGAGCGGATCCCAAAACTCGTTTTCAAATTTAAGATCTTCCTTTCGAAGGGGACTTGAATACTCGCTCAAAAATCTAAGGGATCCGGCTCTGTGGTGTATTTTATATTCGCAATGTGGTTGCTGTTTTGAGAAAACAATTTGATTACTTGCCCATTGTTCGGGAAGTAAGTCCATCTAATTGAGTCGGCATAAGCAACATGCCGGGGTACGGTATATGAAGGTGTAAGAGGCTGGGTGACAGTCCATCCACGCGTGAGTGGCCGAGTAACGGTCTAGCGCGAGGTCCTAATGCGGCCAGGGTGATGACCGGCGAGGAATTCATCCATCTACAGTAGAAAAGGTTACTAATTGGTATATTTGCCTGATCATCAAGATATCAGGTTTATGCCAAAATTCTTTTCTTTCCAAATTCATTGGATATTACAACTCTGTTCACACTTTATATGACAGAGGTTTTCAGGAAATGTATGAGAGATATATATGGATATATATATCGGGACTTAATGAAGTATCTCGTAACTTCATTTCTTTTGAATGATATTTCAAAGATTGAATCTATTCAAATCTTATCTTGTAGTCTCATTTATGTGATGAACTTTTGAAATTGATTATATCTTGAACGGTGGTAGTTCAAGTAGTATTCGGAAAAGATATAAGTATATTGGAGTATCTTGTAACTTCATCTTTTCAACTTATATCTAGTTAATGATTATCTTATGCATGACAAAGATTTTCAGAAAAATGTGGAGACAAGGTTAGTTATATGAGATCACCTTGCAACGATATTTTTATACAGTTATAAACTGGAACTCTATGTATATTATGCATGGAAGATGATTCCAAGATTTTAAAAAGTATATATACTTATATACTGAATATTTTGTGACTTGGTCGCGTTAAGGTATCAAACTTGGTTCATATCTGCTTGACCAAGACTTTCATGAGTATTATGATGAGAATGCTCATATATTGTTAATCATTATACATATTATTTTGGTGGGCTTGTTGCTCACCCTTGCTTTCTTCTTTCATCACACAACAATAGATAGAAAAAATGAACAGGACTAAGCTCCCAATTCGCAAGCGGATAGGAAACGTTCCGCAGTTTCCTGTAGGCGATGATGACGCTGTAGCTGAGGTAGGATCTACCAATAGGCTAGGCTTTCAACTTTTGATGTACCAGACTTATGTATATTATGAATTGTAATAATGGCAAGGAATATGTAAATTATTTAGAAACCCTTTTAAGGTGTAATGGTTTATAATTGTGGAATAAAATGACTTGTGTTATTTTTGGTATTCATCTCTGAGACTATAACTTGTGTGGTGTATGTGTATATCATGGGGTCACAGTATGCAGTAGTTGGTTGATTGTTAAGATTAAGTATTATTAAGGGAAATGGAACTCGTGACAACCCGAATCCCCGACCCCAGATTTGGGGGTGTCACAGTTGGTTCCTGCACCAAAGAACAAAAATGTAATTGGAATAAAGTGGGTGTTCATGAACAAAATGGACGAAAATGGAATTGTCACTAGAAATAAAGCAAGGTTGGTTTGCAAAAGGCTACTCACAGGAGGAAGGAATTGATTATGATGAAATTTTTTCTCCAATTACAAGACTTGAAATAATAAGAATCTTTATTGCATTTGTTGCACACTCAAATTTTAAGGTGTATAAAATGGATGTGAATAGTGCATTTCTTAATGGTGAGTTCGAAGAAGAAGTTTATGTGCAACAACCACCTGGCTTTGAAAATCCAGAATTTCCAAACTTTGTGTACAAGCTACTCAAGGCTCTATATGGACTAAAGCAAGCACCTAGAGCATGGTATGACATATTGTCAGAATTCTTACTTAAACATGATTCACTAGAGGTATAATCGACAAGACTCTCATCTAAAAACAGTATGGTGATGATATGATCCTAGTTCAGATCTATATATATGATATAATTTATGGTTCTACTAATGAAAAGCTATGTCAAAGATTCTCAAAACTCATGCAAAGTGAATATGAAATGAGTATGATGGGAGAATTAAGTTACTTTCTTGGACTTCAAGTCAGTAAAGGGAGTGTTGGAATCTTCATCAGCCAAACTAACTATATCAAGTATTTATTGAAGAAATTTAGTATGGTTGATTATTCACCTGCATCTACACCTATGTCTACAGCTACTAAGTTGGATGAAGATAAGAAAGGGAAAAGTGTAGACATTTCAGGTTATAGAGGAATGATTGGATCTTTGTTGTATTTAACTGCTAGTACACCAGACATTATGTTTGTAACATGTCCGTGTCAAGATTTCAAGCAAATCTAAAGGAATCGCATTTCATGGCTGTGAAGAGAAGTTTCAGATACCTAAAGGGGACTCCAAACTTGGGATTATGGTATCCTAAAGGAACAAGTTTTGAAGCTATTGGATACACAAATGCAGATTTTGCTGAATGCAAGGTTGACATAAAAAGTACTAGTGGAAGCTGTCAGTTTCTTGGACAAATAGGCTGAATATATAGCTGCTGGTAGTTGTTGTGCTCAAGTGCTTTGGATTAGAAATCAACTAATGGATTATGGCCTAGTGTTACACAAATTTCCAATTATGTGTGACAATATTAGTGCTATATCTATTGTGGCTAACCCAGTTAATCATTCTAGAACAAAGCACATTGATGTAAGGTACCATTTTATTAGAGAACATGCTACAAATGGTACCATTGAGCTCATTTTTGTTCCAACAGAAAAATAGTTAGCTGGCATTTTTACTAAACCTTTGGATAAAGCAACTTTCACTAGACTTGTAGGTGAAATTAAAATGCTAAATCTTCATCCTAAAGGCAAGAACTCAATAAATGTTTTGCAGCAGATTGATTTCTAATTAATCAAAATTAATTTGATTTAATTGGAAATTAACTGGAATATGAGTTATAAATATTTCAGAAATCTTTGTATATTAATTTTTCTAAATTCAAAACTTAGCTTGGAAATTTTCAATTCTAAGAAAACTGTCTAAGTGTTAATTCACATTTTTAATATGTGATATTAGCACAAGACAGAATCAACAAGAACAAAAGTATATAGAGAACTGAGTTCTCGATAAGTCTAATTGACTTCTTGACAAGCCATTTTAAGTCATCTCGAGTGAGTTCTCGATAAGTCATTTTTCTGACTTCTCAAAGGACTTCTCGACTAGCCTTATTATGACTTATCAATAAGTCATTATAGGGTTCTCTATAAGTGTTAACAAAATTCTCTACAAGTGTAATTCTTAGATTTATTCACAACTTAGAACTGAGATAATTTAATTTAATAAATTATTCTGGTAAAATACTATTGACAAAATCATTCTGATTTTATTTTGATTTATTCAAATAAAAATTGGAAACAATTCAGTCCATTCAGGACAAACTGGGTATTCATTTAACATCTTGACAAGTCATTTTCTAGTTCTCGATAAGAGTCAGGAAAATGACATATCGATATGTATCTATTCTCTCAATATGACTTCTCGATAAGCAAATTCCAAACATCCATTTTTAGTTCTCGATAAGTCATTTACCCTTTACTATATATACCCAGACATCTCGACATACACCTCTTTACGCCTTCGAGATCTCTAAGTGACCTAATTTTTCCAAATCCAAACCGTTTTCTCTCATTTCAAGCACTTTCTCTCTAATTTTTCTTACCCACTCTAATTCAAACTACTCCAATGGCATAAAACACAGTTACACCTTTCATCCCAAAAGAGGGTACCAATTATCTTGCTTTTACTGATGTCAATCAAGCCTGTGACAGTTTTAAGAGTTTTGTGAAGTTTCTTTCTGAAACTTACTTTGCAGGTGCTCTAACAGCAAATTCAGTTCTGTACTTGGATGTTCTAGGGGATTTTTGGAACACGTATGTGGTAAGGACTGTGGTGCATGAAAACCAGAATGTATCTGTTGTGGTTAATTGCTCCAGTAGATGCCAATAAGTGAAATTTTCTGAAGATGATGTTAATGTAGCTTTGGGAATCCCAACTAAAATTTGGTGGATGTTCCAACACTGGATGAGCTAGCTAAGTTCATGGACTTCATTAACTATAGTGCAAGAATCAACCTGGCTAGCCTAAACAAGAAGTACCTCAGGAGGGAATGGTCTTTCTATTTGATTCTATTGTGGGGGCCTTCACTTGCAGAAAGATAGGGTATGACAACATCTCAAGTGTTACCCAGAAGCTGGTGTTCTCAATGGCCCATAGCAGACACCTCAATGTAGGTCATCTCATCATGGAGGAGCTAAGCACCGGGCACATAATGCCTTTGACAACAAGAGGTAAAGAAATTTTTCTTCCTGGATTTATAATGTCTTCTTTAAATCATAAAGTGCATGACATTCATATGCTTAATGGTATAGATAGAACTAAAATAGACAACTGTAAGCAAGTGTCCAAAGTTTTATTTGGTTCACTTATTACTAAAAATAAGGTACTTGTAAGTCTTAAAATCACTCCATTTATGATGGAGAGATTCAGGACTTACCCTTACCCTATGCCTGCCATGAGGTCTAATATTGAATCTAGTGCAGCAATGGCTCATATCCCTGTGGAAGTACAAATACAGGACAACCAACAGGGGCCTTCCCAAGCTGAGATCCTTTCTTCAGTACCACTAGAAGTTAGGAAACCAACCACTTCATCCTCTCAAAAGGCTGAAGTGGGTAAAAATAAGAGGAGGGAGACACCCTTAAAAGTTGTTAGTGAGAGTAGTGAGGATAATACAGAACTTGATTCTCACCTGTTTAGAAGACCAAAGAAGGCAAACAAAATGAGTTGACCACTCAAGCTACCTTTACACCCTCCCAACAGGATGCAGTTGTAAAACAGTGAATTAAACAGTCTCTAGAGGCATCCTCTCAACAGGGTGTCTCTATTGAACAAAGCATTCACCCAAATGCATCATGTCAAGAGCCTGCACCAACACTTGAACAAATTTAAGTGTATGAAAGAAGAAATAAGGATGGCACACACAAAGAGAGCACATCTTTTGAAGCTCCCTCTTCAACCCAGAGGAGCTTCCAACACTCAACTCTGAAATTCAAAATCTAATTTCTAAAATTTCTTCTTCATTTAATCAAACACTTGAATTTAATTTTCAAGTGTTGCAAACATCAAGTGACATGGTTCAACAAACCGTGCTCACCACCCAAGATCAAAATTTAGTTGGTGAGAGGCTATATTCTGGGGTAGACCTTGATGACACCAACACAAATACATGGGTTTCATCAGTTTTTACTGAAGACCCTGTGGTGGTTCCAAATGCACCTTCATGTGCAAATTAACCTTCACAGGTTGTAAGGTTTTAGGGTAGTTCTCTCGGGGGGAGATATCTAAATCCTCTCCAATTCAATTGGAGGTTCCTCTTGCAGGAACAACTCCCCTCAAAACCCTTGCTGAAATTGCACTTACAAATGAAGCTAGGAGTTCAATTGCCAATGATCCTGCTATGGGGGAGGCAAGTACATCACATTCAAGTGATAGTACTTTAAAAGAAGTACAAGGGTTTGAGGCTAGAGTACATAACATTAACCTAATCAACTCCCCTCCAATTCTAGTGGAGGTTCCCACCACAAGTGGAGAAAAATAAACTGTCATAACCATAGCTCAACCTGTGAGTCAAACCATGACATCTGTCACAGATTGTCCTATTGAATCTCTACCTTCCACTTAAAACCCAACAGATCAACCATCCACCTACAACCCTTCTCAAACACAACCTCACTGATCTCTCAATGGCTACAGGAGACAGAAGCTCAACCTACAACTATCAATGATCTATTAGTTGATCAATTGTCTGGACTTGCTCAAATTTCACAACAATTTCTCACCTCAGACATGTCTAATCAAGATTACCAAGCTATCATGCTTTCCTATCAGACAGCGGTTTAAGAACAGCAAGCCAAAATTATATATAAAGCTGAAAAAGATGGAAACTGTGATGCCTGGCTGGATAAAGGTTTTAGCTTAGAGATGGATGTTGTGTTAGCAAGGTTCAGAAAGGAGTACTTGACCATTCTTGGGAGAAATTCCAAATCTCTAACTCCACAAGAAGTCTATGATGCGGTCACTGAGGTCTACAAAGCTCAACTTAAAGATTTTCACCTCTTTGGTAAAGTTCTCACACTACAATTGACTGGTCATTAGGACAAAACAAGGAAACTGGTCAAGGACAAGCTAGATATTCCTTCTCAGGTGGAAATCAAATAAAAATTCTCTAGATTTATTGATCAAATGGTCAACTTTAATTTATTATCTGTAGACAAGAGCATCAAGAATCTCAGGGAGTCATTTCTATCTCTTCATAAAGTTGTTCAACAATAAATCACCAATACTAAAGACATTAGGGTCAAATTGGATTAACTCCATCAGGCTAGATATAAGCCATCTTCTCTCTTAATGGAAGGAATCAAGAAACCTGTGCAAGCCACATTTGGCACTTCTTTATCTTTAACATTTCAACAACCACTATCAACTTTAACCAACTTGCAAATTCAAGCTCTCCAATCCCAAGTCTCCACCTTGAAGTCAGCGAATGAGTCATTGACAACTCAAGTATCACAACTAATAGCGATGGTCCAAAGTCAACAAGCTAATATACAAACCTTGATGGACTCCCATAAGCATCTACACGTGCAGAATTCAGTCTCATTGGGAGCATTCATGGGTGCACTCAACATCCCTTTGTCTGCACTTCCAGAGGCTATTAGGCTTGAAATCCCTACACCTCTCATCTTGCCTGCTAACAAGCCTAAGTGGGAGATTGAGTCCAGGTTATTAAGATCATCTGTGATGAGTGGATTTTATATCTACTTAGAACGCTTCATTACAGGCTTAAGTTGGTATTTTGGACTCAAGTTATTGGTATTTTTGATGTGTTTTTTTGTTATTGCATTACAGGCAGGAGTTGGAGGAAGAAAGAAGCTTTTCAACGAAATATACTGAAAAGAAATTAGAATTGGAAGCCTAGGCCATTCTCAAGTTGTAGAGAATCTCGTGAGCTTCGCGTGGGCAGTTGAATCGCCTAATTTTGACGAGCATAACTCAAGGTACGACCAAAAGAAGAATTGTTAGAAAATTTCCAGAAGGCCAGCGCAACCGCGCCAAAACCAGCGTGTCCGCACTCCATAAATCACTATTCCAGCGTGGCTGCGCCCGAAAGTAGCACGCCCGCGCCCTATTTCTGCACCAGAATCCTGATTTTAGTCGAAATTGAAGATTTTGAGAGTCCTGGAGCCTATATATATAAAAAAGACATTTTTAATAACAAGGAGCGAGGGGAGAGCAATAAGAAGACCTAGAGAGCACGAGACGGCTATGGAGAAGAAGACTTTTGTACTCTTCATTATAGTTGATACTTGGATACTTGTTTTTGATTTTTCTTTGAACCCTTATACTCTTATCTTGTTTTATATTATATTTTCATTGGAACCTATAGTGGTGATGAGTTTGGTTATGAACTAATCATTGTCGTGGAGTTCTAACATATTTACTTATGGATTTCTATAGTTAATTTGTTTCAATATCTTGATGTGTGGTGATTGATTGATATCCTAATATTGGTTGTGCTTATTCATCTTATGTGCGTAGCTAACATATAAGATAGCGTGTTAATCTCTATTGAAGAGAAAGTGAATATAGAGGTTTAGAACTTGCCATGCTAGCATAGGTTCATGTATTTATTATGCATGATTCATAGGTAATTTTAACCATCTTACTTGCCATGTGTAATCACGATAGATAACTTGCGCATTAAAACTTTATATTGTTAAATTCTATAGACATATAGGGTCTCAACATAATTGGTGTCTATTCAGCTTCTATCTCTTTTGTGAATGTCTGGTAGTAGGGTATTAGTACAATGAGAGTTGGCGTTTACTAGTTTCGTGTTGTCTGATTAGTTGTCTTCACCATTGCATGCTAAGGTTAAGAACAATTTGAATGAAGTAGTAATGATGTTAGAATTCCATGTTTGTCTCATATAATTATTTCAACCTCAATTCTCTTAGTTAATGTTATTTAGTATAATCTCTTAGTTAATAAAAAACAATTTGTTATTTGTCTTAGCATTGAACAATAGCCTTATCATTGTTGCATAAGTGCATAGATTGAACTTAACCTAAACCAGTCTCTGTGGGAATGAACTAGAAAGAATTCTATATTACTTGCGAACGCGTATACTTGTGTGTAATTTTAGCGTGTATACTTGCTCTTACGGAGGAATGCAGTGTTGTGCTACAACAGGAGTTGCCTCTCTGAAGCTTAAGGATCCTGGAAGCTTCACTATTCCTTGTACCATCGAAAACTTGTCGTTCAACAAGTGTTTATGTGATTTGGGAGCTAGCATCAATCTGATGCCCTTGTCTATCTTCAAGAAGCTTGGTCTACCTGATCCAAAACCAACATACATGTCATTGCAACTAGATGATCGTTCCATCACTTATCCATGAGGTATAGTGGAGGATGTCTTGGTCAAGGTGGACAAACTCATCTTCTCTGCTGATTTTGTAATTCTTGATTTTGAGGAAGATAAGAAGATTCCCATTATCTTGGGAAGACCATTCTTGGCTATAGGCCGAACTATGTTTGATGTGCAAAAAGGAGAGCTTATGATGAAGGTTCAAGATCAGAAGGTCACTTTTAGTGTGTTCAAGGCAATAAAGTTACCCACAGATAAAGAGCAGTGCTTTAAAAGTGCTTTAACATAGAGTTGGTAGACTCTGTCGTGAATTTGGAGCTTGAGCAATTTCCACAGTCAGATACCTTAGAGAGAGCTTTAATAGGGGAATCAATTATTGAAGATGAAGAATGAGCAGAGTAACTGCAGGTTTTGAATGCACCCCCGTGGAAGAGGAAGTTGGATATGCCTTTCGATTCTCTTGGGTTAGCAGAGCTGAAAATTTCTCAGGAGCGTCTCAAACCGTCGATTGAAGAAGCTCCCACACTTGACCTCAACCCACTACCAGATCACTTAAGTTATGCATTCTTAGGTGCACCCCATGATAAGGGGTTGGGATATATTTTTGATGATGTAAAGGGTGGCCGAATAGATCCTCCCGTTCCTATAGAGGTTTTTTCTCATGTGCAGCAGGCAGTTGATAAGACTGGTGTTGGTGATGAGTAGTACAAGCAAGTGACTAGGCGTATGGAGGCCATGCACGACATTCACAGTCATTTTGTTTCAGATTTGACACAGGCTTTGGGTACTGTTTTCTGAGCCACTGGTGTCGAGGTTGATTGGCCACCTGATTGTCCACCCGAGGAGGGTGATCTTTCTGTTAGGAATATGTTGTGTACTTGATGATAAGATAAATAAAATACCTTAGAAGATTTAACTTAGTGAATTTTGTAGCACCCGACGGATGATCAATTATAGTCCCGACGGATGATTCAATATAGTCCCGACGGATGACTAATTGATATCCATCGGGTGAGTAGCTTATGTAACAATAAGTCATGTAGCACATTTCTACAAACAACTATGTATAGTTTCTGTAGTAGCTTATGAGTCATGGAGACTGCTCGTAGATGTGCATAATAAGTTGATTAAATGTATATATAAGATGTCTTGTAATTCTGTACAAATAAAATGGAGTCAAGTGATAAATGGCTACCCGACGGATGATTAGCCGACGGATGATCAACAAGGCAACCCGACAGATAACAAGCATGTACCCGACGGATGATCAATTCAAACATCTGTTGACAGTGACAACACAGTCACATGCGTTGGGTGTTTGCAAAAGGAATGTGGTAGCCTGTTTAGCAGGAAAATGAGAACAAAGAAGCATTACCATTTTCATGCAAGCTATGAAGGTTTTCAAAGATGCTAGAATAGAGTAATGAAGAAGCATAGAGTTAGACTTGATAGATTTATTTTATTATCTTGTCATTTTGCTATGTAAACTTGGTAATATATAAACCAAGTGTAGCAAGTAGAACAACAACTAATTAGACTAAGAAAATACATTCTCAGAGAAACATTTGTCAGCTGTATCCTTTAGCATTTTTCTGCAAGTTTTAGTTGTTCATACTTGTAAGCAGCTGTGAGCTTATTTGAGCTACACAGAGTTCTCTTGATATATATATATATATATATATATATATATATATATATATATATATATATCTGGTGGATACATTCAAATCCACCAGAAAGTTTTAAAGACTTGTGTTTTTATTACTTGTGTTTTGATTTATATAATTCTTTCATTCCGCACTTTGCAAATCAACCACATATATATTATTGAGTTAAAACCAGTTTTCGTATATCTTAAAAAGAAGCCAGAATTACATTTAACCCCCCTTATGTAATTCTTGTTGTATTGTTAGGGAATAACAATTGGTATCAGAGCAAGCTCTTGAAGTACAAAGAGTTTAAAGATCACAACAAAACAACAAGATGAGCAAGAAGGATGTTGGAGTCAAAATTCCATTTCTGGACTAAGACAATTATCACCATTGGAAGGTGAAAATGCACCTACATCTTCTTTCTCAAGATGAGGCCTATGTATAAGGACTCGTATATTTTTATATTTTTTTATTGTTTAAATGTGCAATTATTAAATAATTACATAAACAAAATATGTCTGTGGGTTCTGTCAGCTGGATATTAAATTGTTATTACTTATATATGATTATTGATGTTCGAGGATGATTTGTGTAATTAGTTGTGAAGCTGTGTTGTTTTGTTTTTGTATTTAAAGGTGATTATATTCAAAATTTATTTCCATAAATACTTGGGTTATCCCTAAAATCATTTTTATGGCTTCATAATTTTATTAATTATTTTTAGGAGTTTTTAAAATTGAGAAATCAACATTTCTTCAATTATTTAGCTAAATATGATTTTCTGATTGTAATTATTTGTTAAATCCGTATTTAATTCCAAAATTCTTTAAAAATTATGAAACTCATATTTCTATAAGTTTGGAATATTCCGAGAATTTTAAAATTATTTTGGGAATTTTTGAGATTAATTTCACTCGTTCGTTGATTCGTTTAAATGATAAAAGCGGATATAAACTACTTTTCAGAAATTATTTTAAAATTTCAAAATTTATGTTTTTGTAAACTTCGGGATATTTATGACATTTTAAGTCTATTTTCGTAATTTTCTGAATTTGTTTTAAGTGCAACATGGATCGTTAATTGTTAAATGCGGGTATGTTGTGCGTTTTAAAAATGATTTAAAAATCTTTAAAAATTTTGTTTAGTTAGTTGTTAATTATTGTGGCAATTCTAAAGTTATTTTCGTAAAATTTTAGAATTATTTTACTCGTAATTTGCTCGTGAAGGTACCAGTTTCGTATTTTGCGGGCTTTCAAGATAAGTGTTGTAGATAAAAAATAGTAATAATAATATATTACATAAACAAACTCCCCCAACCTCTATTCCTCTCACGCGCCCCTAAATCTATCTCTCTCGTCTCGCCTTTCTTTCTCATCTCGCTCTCTCCGCCTTTTTATTTTCCGGTATAGCACCACCACCACCGTTCTCTTCCTCTCTTCCTTCCCCGTTTCCCCTCCCCTTCTTCCCCTGTGTTGCTTGCTGTGTGTGTTCTGTGTGTGTGTTCTGCGTGTGCGATTGTGTGTGTGGGTGTACGTGTGTGTACTGCTTGTGTAGTTCCCTGTGATATCAACATTGTTGTTATCCTTGTTTTGTACCTCAGTGCGTGATTCCGATTACTCTCGGCTGTTGTTAGCGTTTCTTTTCCGGCCGTTAAGGCCCTGTTTGGCTCGAATTATGTTGCAGTGCTAATTACAATTTTAAATTTTATTTTCTCTGCAGGAAAAAAAATTGGTTGATGGATTTGTGAAATAAAATATTTTTGATGCGAGAATTAAATTATTAATCGATGAAATTTATGTAGGATGCCCGGAATTTACGGGAACCCGTAAACTTTATCGCCGTCGGCAATGAGCATCGGCGAGCCGACGGTGGACTGTGATGATTCAATCTGAGTCCAATAATTTAATACAAAATACGATATAAAACATAAAAACATGACTAATAATTAATAATTGTATTCAATTGATAATTAAGAATTTTGGGACTGATATTGATGGCTGAAATCGATGGTTGGGTTTTGGATTGCGATTGATTGTAGTTGTGTTTATTTGGACGTCGGGATGTTCGACGGGTTAGCCGATAATTAAAGGAGGTGCTGCCCGATTTCCAAAAAATTTAATTACGGAAACACGAGGCCATACCCAATGACTATCGGAACGTTGATCGATTATGTGTAACTATTTTGTACGAAATCTGATTATGTGTTGTGATGAAATACTTTACGAAAATCGATAACCTTAATTTCGTAAAAGGATAAATAAACCTATTTTCTGAAAACGAATACCGAACCGACTTTTGAAGACGTGAACCCTAATTGATACGTGTATTATTATATGAAGTATGTTACGAGTCAGGGTTTGTTAACGTTCAGGTAGATTGTTAGTGAGGATATGTCAAGCATAATCGAAGGTCTAAGTTAGGGTGTTTCGACTTTATATGTGCTAGTGGGAAAGCCCAAGAGTTGGCGTTGGATAGCCTAGTGGACAGTCGACGATCTCAGTAAGGTTCCAATCGAAGGACTTGAGTGTTGGAGTCGAATCCAGGGTAATCTAGTGGTTAGACGTTAAAGCCTGAGCGTCCGTGTCGGCTCAAGGTCAATCAATACTATTTGTAAAGCTCTGTAAGGCAAGTACCCCTGAACAAATCTTTTACGTTCAGTACTATATGAATAATTATTAATTTAAATTTACGTACTGGAACAGAACGATTTAAGTTACGTATCCCCTAGGTTTCAAATTGTTTTGTTAACTTGTGTTTTGGGGGAAAAGTAACTTCTGAAAATGCCTATCTCTAAATTTTGAATAAAAATGAAAATGTTTTCGAAAGTGTGCTGTGATACAATGGTTTTGAAAAGAGATAGGTAAGTGATATGGAAAAACTGGATAAAAATTGATCAGATAATTGGATGAGTGTGCGCAAGGGGCCCGTAACGGCCTGGAAGTTAGCGTAAGAGGCGAAGTGGTTGCGCACCCTATTATAACCACCAGCCCAGCGTGACAGGGACCTAGCTAGTCTCTGAGTTCCGGAACAAGTTTTCATAAGATAGCCAGGCTAGAGATAGCCTGATCAGCTGTCTCACCAGGGATCATCCAATACTTTTATATCTGAGCAAGTGATTTTGAGGTTCCCGCAGAGGAACAAGTTTTATAGGTCCTGTGATGGGACAAGTTTATAGGTCCTGTGATGGGACAAGTTTTATAGATCCTGTGATGGGATAAGTTTTATGGTTCCCGTAATGGAACAAATGATTTTGGGTCCCCGTAACAGGACACATGGTTTTATGGGTCCTGCGATGGGACGGAAGATTTGAAAATGAAAGAAGCATGCTAAAATTGAAATTTGGTATTTATGCACAGCACACAACTGATGATTTGGTTTTACAGAACATGCTAGTTTTGATATCCAGTTCATACATGTTTTACTTGTTTTCTAGCAAGTTATGAATTATGTTCCTATAATTGTTTATCATAAACTATTTTGATTATTATTCATATAGTGGTACTGCTGAGCAATTGAATGCTCACCCTTGCAAAATGTTTTATATATGTATTGCAGATGCCTAAGGGATTCTCCTGTGGTAGTCAGGGCAGAGTTCCAGTTCCTTCCGTGTCAGGCTCCTCTGAGGTAGTTGTGTTGGACCAAAGTGGGTCTGTTGAATTGCTGAACAAAGATAGTATTGTTTGGATTGTCTTTAGTAATTTGGTTTTGTGATGGTTGTAATCTAAGTCATACTTAAACCTGGAAAAGATCTTGGAAAAAGGGGTATATTTATATAATAATATTGAGTTGGATTATGTTATGTTATTAATATTGTTATTGATGATGTCAAACCCTGACCCCGGGGTTGAGGCCGTCACAGTTGGTATCAGAGCTACAGGTTTGAGTCGCTGATTTAGGTTAGGAATGGAGTCAGAAGAGTGCAAGAAGGTTTATTCTATATAGATATGAGTCAGCAACTCAACCAGAGGAGCGAGTCTGTGAGTTTAGTCAAGGGTTCGAAGGCGTAACCCTGATATTTGTTGGGGATTGGCTGGAACTGCCCTAGATTTTAGTAAGTCTCCCTTATATATAGGTATCATTGGCAATGTCTAGTTGAGGTTTCTAGTTTCTTTTCTCGAGCAAGCGAATCTGACCATGAAAGTTCAGGTGGAAGGGTACTAGTCAGCGGCTGCCATGACAGCCGAGTCTCATAGTGAATGTGGATTAGTACTGAGGTTTATACCTTGAACCCTTATATTTCCTTCCTCGGAGGTTCTATCGGTTGATTGGGGCAAACAATACATATGATGTGACTATTTATCTGTGTGACAAAGGGTCTGGTGGGACGCTACCGAATTATGTGTTGTAAACTGTATGGTACTAAGATTGGCCATCTTACGTACTTGTATGGTTGCTCCCAGTCATATCCGCATTTCCTTCACATTTCTTTTAGAATGAATTATCCTGATCTCAAAATTTTATTTGGTATTTTATGGCAATGAATTTCCTTCGGTAACCACTGTGGTCAGATCATCCTAGTTATGGAAAGTAAACAAAGAATTGACCGTCAGGAGAAATAAAAGTTCTGTATTCGGTTTCTATTTTAGAATGATGGCAACAGAAAGGATTTGTGATCCACTGGAAAAGGTTGTTGTCTTAGAAAAGTTAATTCAGTGGTTGTTGAGTCTATGGCAAATGATAGGGAACCGCCTTTAGAAGAATGGTTGGCTGAAACTTGGACTAGTAGGCCTAACAGACGTCCTTAAGTTGACATAGTTTGCGAGGTTGCTTGTTCGTAATGGTGGCTGAAATAGCCAACCCCGTTTTATTATGTTGGTTAGTGATACATATGGTTATTAACATGTTATGTGTCACAGTATTGTGAACCGTGGAGTTGAGTGGTGAAAGATGGTAAGTATACTTGTTGGTGGTTTAGTTGATGTTGATGGATTCATATGGTTCTTGGTTGATTGTTGGTGTCGGCTTGAGTCCGACTAGTAGTCAGTAATATAGAGGAAATGCTGCCCAAATTTTTGGAAAATACCCTACTTTTAAAGATACAACGTATACTATTGCGTGTTATTGGCGTTTCGGTTGATATTCCAATTGGTTAAGTAAAAGCAAGAATTGGTTAATTTTACCAGCTAATGGTTATTTAGATAGAAGTTGGCTCCAATTAGGTTAAGTTAAATTCTGATGTGATTTTCAGATCCGAAAATAAAGAATGTTCAATGTTTCAAATGTGGTCAGAAGGGTCATTATGTGTTGGAATGTAATCCAGAATATCCAGGAGTTATTCGTTACTATTGTAGGAAGGTTGGGAATATTACAAGGAGTTGTGAAGCGATTACTCAAAATACTACATCCCAAGGGCCAACATCCAGCACAGTTAGAGGTAGAACTTCCAGAGTGACCAAAAGATCAAGCGTTTAGAATTCGGACGTAGTGCAGCTGATCTGACACCCTTTGAGCTAGAGGAGTTTGACATGATTTTAGTAACGAACTGGTTGTCCTTTCATAAGGCAAATATTAATTCAGGAGAAGCGAATAGTAAAGTGTATGGAAGCCAGTAGTAGGGTGAGTTGCTAAAGGAAGGAGCAAGATAAGAAGCTATTTCTATCGTGTGAAGAAAGGAGTTAATAAGCTAAAGAGATAAAGTAGATCCTCCTTGTGTAAAGATACGAGGAAGAAAATACTTAAGTTGGAGGAAGTTGAGTAATATATAATTGCCTTGGAATTTCTTTGAAGGCCAGTGGGGCGAAGTAATTAGTTCGATAATTGTAAAGATATTAGTAAGGAAAGTGAACATACCAGATATAGTTCCTTGGTTTACACCAGAGTTGTTGCTGAAAAGAAGGATGAAATTATGAGAGTATTTAATGATTATCGGGAGTTTAACAAAACGACGAATAGGAATAAGTAACCCTACTAAGAATTGATTATTTAGGTGACTTAATTCAAGGAGTGTGTTATTTCTCGGGGATTGACTTAAGATCCAGCCTGAGAACGTATCAAAGACTACAGTTAAAATGAAATATGGGCATCACAATTTTTGGTAATGTCATTTGGATTAACAAATAAATCAGTCAAGGAACATGGTGTATAAGGAGTGCTTGGATAAGCATGATTGTATTTATTGATAACATCCTCAGCTATGCAAAGATCAGGGATGTCCATGTGGAACGCCCAAGGATTTCCTTACGAAGATTAGAAGGAAGGCAACTATATATTATGTTTCAAGTATGAATTTTGGCTTAGAGTAACAAATGATTCCGATTATTCCATTAAAAAATATTTAAGCAAGGCCGGTGTAGTAACAGATGCACTGTATAGAAGGAAAGGATTGAATGTGAATAAAATCGCTAAGAAGTTAATAAAGGAATAGGGAAAAAGTGGATTGTGAAGTTCAAATATCTGAAGGTGAGAAGAAGTGAAGATATGAGATTACTTTCCAGTCTTAACTGATGGAGAGAAGCAAGAGGTGTTCGAATGTTTGGAAACTAAATTGAAAATGAGCACCGCCTATCATTCGTAGACGAAGGGTCAAAGTGAAAGGACGATTTAGGCAATATAAGATATGTTGAGAGTATATAGTTTGAATCTAAAAGGAAACTGTGGTAATCACCTACCATTGATCGAGTCTTCTATGTTAATAATTATCATGTTAGTAGGGAATGCTACCTTGCGAAGCCCTGTGTGAGCATAAGTGTGAGTGCCCCTCTATGGAGAGAAAGTGGGAGTAGAAATATTGTTAGATCCTGAGTAAATTCAGTGCACCAAGGACGTAGTGGTGTTGATTTGAAAAAGAGTTGACGCAGCTTGGGATGGACAAAGAAAGAAGACGGATTTACATCAAATGAGTATGGATATAAAAGTAGGATCGTGGGTATTGACAAAATTTCACCTTGAAAGAAATTAGTTAGGCTTAGTTAGAAGGGGCGAGTTGAGCCCTAAATATATGTACCCAGATCCTAGATCGTTATGAGCGAGTCCTTAGGAATGAGTCTATATCCATAATAGTGCATAGTGAATGAATCCTCGAGTAGAAGAGTCTACTTGGGAGTTAGAATCAGATATGCTTGACAAATATCCTCACTTGTTTGGTTAAAAATCAGATTCTGAGGACAGAATCTTTTTAAGGGGGAAGATTATAACGACTCGTATATTTTTATATTGTTTAAATGTGAAATTATTAATTAATTACATAAACAAAATATGTCTGTGGGTTCCGTCAGCTGGATATTAAATTGTTATTACTTATATATGATTATTGGTGTTCGAGGATGATTTGTGTAATTAGTTGTGAAGCTGTGTTGTTTTGTTTTTGTATTTAAAGGTGATTCTATTAAAGATTTATTTCCATAAATACTTGGGTTATCCCTAAAATCATTTTTATGGCTTCATAATTTTATTAATTATTTTTAGGAGTTTTTAAAATTGAGAAATCAACATTTTATTAATTATTTAGCCACATATGATTTTCTGATTGTAATTATTTGTTAAATCCGTATTTAATTCCAAAATTCTTTAAAAATTATGAAAGTCATATTTCTTTAAGTTTGGAATATTCCGAAAATTTTAAAATTATTTTGGGAATTTTTGAGATTAATTTCACTCATTCGTTGATTCGTTTAAATGATAAAAGCGGATATAAACTACATTTCAGAAATTATTTTAAAATTTTGAAATTTATATTTTTGTAAACTTCGGGATATTTATGACATTTTAAAGCTATTTTCGTAATTTTATGAATTTGTTTTAAGTGCAACTTGGATCATTAATTATTAAACGCGGGTATGTTGTTTGTTCTAAAAATGATTTGAAAATCTTTGAAAATTTTGTTTAGTTAGTTGTTAATTATTGTGGTAATTCTAAAGTTATTTTCGTAAAATTTTTGAATTATTTTACTCGTAATTTGCTCGTTAAGGTACCAGTTTCGTGTTTTGCGGGCTTTCAAGATAAGTGTTGTAGATAAAAAAATAGTAATAATAATATATAACACAAACAAAACACCCCCAACCTCTATTCCTCTCACGCGCCCCTAAATCTATCTCTCTCGTCTCGCCTTTCTCTCTCGTCTCACTCTCTCCGCCTTTTTATTTTCCGGTATAGCACCACCACCACCGTTCTCTTCCTCTCTTCCTTCCCCGTTTTCCTTCCCCTTCTTCCCCTGTGTTGCTCGCTGTGTGTGTTCTGTGTATGTTCTGTGTGTGTTTTGTGTGTGTGTTCTGCGTGTGTGATTGTGTGTGTGGGTGTACTTGTGTGTACTGCTTGTGTAGTTCCCTGTGATAGCAACATTGTTATTGTCCTTGTTTTGCACCTCAGTGTGTGATTCCGATTACTCTCGGCTGTTGTTAGCGTTTCTTTTCTGGCCGTTAAGGCCCTGTTTGGCTCGAATTATGTTGCAGTGCTAATTACAATTTTATATTTTAATTTCTCTGCAGGAAAAAAATTAGTTGATGGATTTCTGAAATAAAATATTTTTGATGCGAGAATTAAATTATTAATTGATGAAATTTACGTAGGATGCCTAGAATTTACGGGAACCCATAAATTTTATCGCCGTCGGCAATGAGCATCGGCGAGCCGACGGTGTACTATGATGATTCAATCTGAGTCCTACGATTTAATACAAAATATGATATAAAACATAAAAACATGACTAATAATTAATAATTGTATTCAATTGATAATTAAGAATTTTGGGACTGATATTGATGGCTGAAATCGGTGGTTGGGTTTTGGATATCGATTGATTGTAGTTGTGTTTGTTTGGATGTCGTGATGTTCGTCGGGTTAGCCGATAATTAAAGGAGGTGCTTCCCAATTTCCGAAAAATTTAATTACGGAAACACGAGGCCGTACCCAATGACTATCGGAATGTTGATCGGTTATGTGTAACTATTTTGTATGAAATCTGATTATGTGTTGTGATGAAATACTTTACGAAAATCGATAACCCTAATTTCATAAAAGGATAAATATACCTATTTTCTGAAAACAAACACCGAACCGACTTTCGAAGACGTGAACCCTAATTGATACGTGTATTATTATATGAAGTATGTTACGGGGCATGTTTTGTTAACATTCGGGCAGATTGTTAGTGAGGATATGTCAAACATAATCGAAGGTCTAAGTTAGGGTGTTTCGACTTTGTAGGTGCTAGTAGGAAAGCCCAAGAGTTGGCGTTGGATAGCCTAGTGGACAGTCGACGAGCTCAGTTAGGTTCCAATCGAAGGACCTGAGTGTTGGAGTCGAATCCAGGGTAATCTAGTGGTTAGACGTTAAAGTCTGAGCGTCCGTGTCGGCTCAAGGTCAATTGATACTATTTGTAAAGCTCTGCAAGGCAAGTACCCCTGAACAAATCTTTTACGGTTCAGTACTATATGAATAATTGTTGATTTAAATTTACGTACTGGAACAGAACGATTTAAGTTATGTATCCCCCGGGTTTCAAATTGTTTTGTTAACTTGTGTTTTGATGGGAAAAGTAACTTCTGAAAATGTCTATCTCTAAATTTTGAATAAAAATGAAAATGTTTTGGAAAGTGTGCTGTGATACAATGGTTTTGAAAAGAGATAGGTATGTGATTTGGAAAAACTGGATAAAAATTGATCAGATAATTGGATGAGTGTACGGAAGGGGCCCGTAACGGCCTAGAAGTTAGCATAAGAGGAGAAGTGGTTGCGCACCCTATTATAACCACCAGCCCAGCGTGACAGGGACCTAGCTAGTCTCTGAGTTCCGGAGCAAGTTTTCAAAGGATAGCCAGGCTAGAATTATCCTGTGGAGATAGCCTGATCAGCTGTCTCACCAGGGATCATCCAATACTTTTATATCTGAGCAAGTGATTTTGAGGTTCCCGGAGAGGAACAAGTTTTATAGGTCCTGTGATGGGACAGGTTTTATAGGTCCTATGATGGGACAAGTTTTATAGATCCTGTGATGGGATAAGTTTTATGGTTCCCGTAACAGAACAAATGATTTTGGGTCCCCGTAACAGGACAAATGGTTTTATGGGTCCTGCGATGGGACGGAAGATTTGAAAATGAAAGAAGCATGCTAAAATTGAAATTTGATATTTATGTACAGCACACAACTGATGATTTGGTTTTACAGAGCATGCTAGTTTTGATATCCAGCTCATACATGTTTTACTTGTTTTCTAGCAAGTTATGAATTATGTTCCTATAATTGTTTATCATAAACTGTTTTGATTATTATTCATATAGTGGTACTGCTGAGTAATTGAATGTTCACCCTTGCAAAATGTTTTATATATGTATTGCAGATGCCTAGGGGATTCTCCCGTGGTAGTCAGGGTAGAGTTCCAGTTCCTTCGGTGTCAGGCTCCTTTGAGGTAGTTGAGTTGGACCAAAGTGGGTCTGTTGAGTTGCTGAACAAAGATATTATTGTTTGGATTGTCTTTAGTAATTTGGTTTTGTGATGGTTGTAACTTAAGTCATACTTAAACCTGGAAAAGATCTTGGAAAAAGGGGTATGTTTACATAATAATGTTGAGTTGGATTATGTTATGTTATTAATATTGTTGTTGATGACGTCAAACCCTGACCCCAGGGTTGAGGCCGTCACACTATGTAGATTGCATAGAGAGAGGTCCTCATGTACCAATGAGAGCTGCAACAGGGAATGAACCATCTGTTCCTAAGCCTAGGCATGAATGGTCTGTTTCAACACTAGATTCAGTGGGATAGGAGATCCTGATATTGAGCAAGTCAGGGAAGACAAGAAGGCCGTGAATATATTTTTCAATGGAGTTGATGGTGATATGTTTGATAACATCATTAATTGCAAAACTGCCAAGGAGGTTTGGGGATACAATTCAAATTATCTGTGATCGTACTAAGCAGGTAAGGGAAAATAAGATACAACTGCTAATTCAGCAATATGAGCACTTTCATTGTGAAGATATTGAGCCTCTCACTGACATTTTTAGTAGGTTTCAAAAACTACTATATGCTCTGAAGTTGCATGGAAGAGTCTATCAGACAAAAGACTCCAATCTCAAGTTCCTTAGATCTCTTCCAAAGGAATGGAAACCAATGATAGTCTCACTGAGAAATTCTCAGAATTACAAGGAGTTTACCTTGGAGAGACTGTATGGCATCCTGAAAACTTATGAGTTTGAAATAGAGCAAGATGAGAGGATGGAGAAAGGAAAGAAGAAAGGAGGGTCCATAGCACTGGTTGCTGAGTTGGAGAAAGAGAAAGAGGTGAAGGTAGAAGCTGTTGAGTCTACTTCAAAGGTCTGTGAAAACAAGGGTAAGGGGCTGGCAGCAAAAAATGAAGATTCTTTGAGCCAAGATGATATGGATGATATTGATGAACATCTTGCATTTCTTTCTAAAAGATTTACCAAGCTCAAATTCAAAAAGAACTTTGGAGCAGCTAAGCCAAATGGAAACATGGCGGATAAATCAAAATTCAAATGTGGCTTGGCAGGGCACTTTGCAAGTGAGTGTAGAAAGTCAGATTCCAGCAAGAAGACGTTTGAGCCTGTGGATTATAAACAGAAGTATTTTGAATTGTTCAAACAAAAGGAAAGGGCTTTTATTACACAAGAAAATGACTGGGCAGCAGATGGTCTGGATGAGGATGAAGATGTCAGCTATGTCAATCTAGCCTTAATGGCCAAGTCTGATGAAACAGAGACAAGTTCTTTAAGTAATCAGGTAATCACCACTAATCTTGCACATTTATCTAAAGCTGAGTGTAATGATGCAATTAATGCCATGTCTACAGAATTATATCATTTGCGTGTTACACTTAAGTCCCTCACTAAGGAAAATGCTAAAATCAAAGAAAACAATTTGTTTTTAAGTGAGAGGAATAATGTGCTAGAGTCTCAGTTTATTGAATTTGAAAAATTGAGAACAGAATGTAAGATTGCTAAGGATGAATTAATTAAGTCCTTGAAGAAAGAAGAGATTTTGAAGAAGCAGCTTGAACGAGAGCAGGAGGTGATTAAGGCATGGAAATCATCTAAAGATGTCCATGCTCAAATCACCAAAGTTCAAGGAATTGAGTCCTTCTGTGATGCAGCCTGGAAAAAGAGTAAAGAGAAGCTGGAATCCAATTTGGTTGAAGGATTGCTAACAGATGTAGACTCGACGGATGATGAGAGTCATCCGTCGGATAATCAAAAAGATTATCCATCAAGTGACATAAATCCTCATCCGTCGATTTTGAGCAAACCTGTGAGTAAAGCCAAACTTGCCAAGTTAAATGAAAAATATGGATCAGTTTCCAAAAACTTTATTTCAGGAGAATCTAGTCATGTGAAGAAGGAGAAGAAAGTGAATGTTGGTCATCTGTCCATCAAGCAATTGAATGACAGACTAGAAGAGATTGAGGTTAAAATAGAGGCTAAAAGGAAAAACAATAGAAATGGAAAAGTAGGGATTAACAAACATAACAACTACACACCTGATAAGTATGCTCCAAGAAAAATCTGTGTTAAGTGTGGTAATGCTAATCATTTGTCTGTTAATTACAAACTTGCCATGCATACTCCCATATCTGTTCCACCTTCTTTTCCAAACATGAGTGTTATGTCTTCAATGCCTATGAATGTAATGTCTGCACAGAATATGAATGCACAATTTGCTAATATGCCATTTGCACCTAATTCTTATTATGCTGCATTTAGTATGCCTCAAATGTCATTTAACATATCCTACTGGAATAACATGTTTGCGAATAGCATGCCATTTCCTGTTAATCAAAATGTGCGTGATAATTCTGTTTCAATGACTGGTTTCAAAGGTCCAACTCAGATGACTAAGGATGAATCTGATATCTCCAAGTCAAATGAGATAAAACCTAATAAATAAAAGAAGAAAGCTAACAAGACAGGACCCAAGGAAACTTGGGTACGAAAATCAACTTGATTTGGTTTTGATGTGTGCAGGGAAACAAAAAGAATCTATGGTACTTGGATAGTGGTAGTTCAAGATACATGACTGGAGATTCTACCCTGCTCACAGAGTTCAAGGAGAGAGATGTCCCAAGTATTACTTTTGGAGATGACAACAAGGGTTATACTGTGGGATATGGTTTGATTTCTAAAGACAATGTCATCATTGAGGAGGTTGCCCTAGTGGATGGTCTCAAGCATAATTTGCTGAGTATTAGCCAGCTTTGTGACAAGGGCAATCCAGTAACCTTTAATTCAGAAGCCTGTATTGTGACAAACAAGAGGAGCAATAAAGTGGTTCTCACTGGAGTGAGAAAAGGAAATGTGTACCTAGCTGACTTCAACTCATCAAATGCAGAATCTGTTACTTGTCTTCTCAGTAAAGCAAGTCAAGATGAAAGTTGGCTATGGCACAAGATGCTGTCCCATCTAAACTTCAAGACCATGAATGAGCTTGTCAAGAAAGAACTGGTTAGAGGTATTCCTCAAGTGGAGTTCTCTAAGGATGGACTATGTGATGCTTGTCAGAAAGGAAAGCATATCAAAGCATCATTCAGAAAGAAGCTTGATTCAACAATTAAAGAACCTCTACAATTGCTACACATGGATTTGTTTGGACCAGTCAATGTGTTGTCCATCTCAAAGAAAAGATTTTTCCTAGTAATTGTAGATGATTTCTCAAATTTCTCTTGGACATATTTTCTATAGTCTAAAGATGAGGCTAGTGAAATCATCATCAATCACATAAGGCAGGTCAACAATCATCTTGATTTTAAAGTTAGAAGAATCAGGAGTGACAATGGAACTGAGTTCAAGAATTCTGTTATGAGAGCATTTTGTGAAGATAATGGGATTATGCATGAGTTTTCAGCATCAAGAACTCCACAACAAAATGGAGTTATGGAAAGAAAGAATAGATCACTTATTGAAGCTGTAAGGATAATGCTTGAAGAGTCAAAATTACCAACATACTTCTGGGCTGAAGCTGTAAATACTGCATGCTACACTCAGAATATTTCTTTGGTTAATCAAGCAAAGTGTATGGCACCCTACCAATTATTCAAGAACAAGAAGCCAACCCTAAATTTCTTCATGTCTTTTGCTGCAAATGTTATATCTTGAGAAATCAAACTGATCAAAATGGAAAGTTTGATGCTAAAGCAGATGAAGGGATTTTTGTTGGATATGTTGTTGGTAAAGCATATAGAGTCTACAATCTAAGAACCAACAATGTTATGGGATCAATATATGTTGTGTTTGATGATAAGAAGATTGAAGGACTGCAAGATGGAGATTACCATGAGAGCCTCAAATTTGATAATGTGGAGATGGTTAGTGATGATAGTGATGATGAAAGTGATCAGGAAACAATGACAAAGGATATTGCATAAAAATCTACTACTAATGAAGCACAAAATTCAACATTTGTCGAGTTGCAAAATGCTTCATCCGTCGGGAGACAATCTGCTTTATCCGTTGGGAGACAATTAGCTTCATCCGTCGGAACTCAAAATACACCATCCGTCGGGTCATCAAAAGAAGCTGAAAGTTAGAATAGATCACTCACGGAAAGTTCCCCTTTCTCAAATCAAAGATTCATAAACTCAGGGGGAGTTTCTAATAATCAAAACTCAATCACACATCAAGATAACAATGAGGCCTCTTCATCTAGAGCTAATCTACTTCAACAAAGAAAATGAACAAAGGATCACCCCTTTGAGCTCATCATTGGTGATGTATCTTCTAGAGTTCAAACAAGGAGAGTAACTCAAGAGGAATGTCTATATAGCAGCTTCCTATCTAAGGAAGAACCAAAGAAGGTAGAAGAAGCTCAGTTGGATCCTGATTGGATTTTAGCTATGCAGGAGGAGCTAAACCAATTTGAAAGGAATAAAGTATGGAAGCTGGTACCCAAGCCTAAAGGAAATAATCCAATAAACACCAAATGGGTATTCAGAAACAAGATGGATGAAAATGGCATAGTAGTCAGGAACAAAGCTAGATTGGTTGCTAAGGGCTATTGTCAATAAGAAGGAATAGATTTTGATGAAACCTTTGCTCCTGTTACAAGACTTGAAGCCATCAGAATTTTCTTAGCCTATGCAGCCCATGCCAATTTCAAGGTCTATCAAATGGATGTCAAGAGTGCCTTTCAAAATGGAGATTTGGAGGAGGAAGTCTATGTGAGTCAGCCTCCTGGTTTTGAAGACCCAAATTTCCCAAATCATGTCTACTATCTTTTGAAAGCACTCTATGGACTGAAGCAAGCACCTAGAGTTTGGTATGACACTTTATCAAAGTTCCTTTTGGAAAATCACTTCACAAGATGTACTGTGGATAAAACTTTATTCTTTAGAAATGTTAATGGCTCTAGTATACTTGTTCAAATATATGTAGATGACATTATATTTGGCTCTACAGATGAAAAACTTTGCAAAAAGTTTACCAAATTGATGCAGAGTAAGTATGAAATGAGCATGATGGGAGAACTAACTTACTTTCTTGGTTTACAAGTTAAGCAAGTTAGTGATGGAATATTCATTAGTCAAACTAAATATATTCATGATTTTTTAAAGAATTTTGATCTAATGGATTGCACATCTGCAAAAACTCCCATGACCACTACAACTAAGCTCGAATTAAACACTACTGAAAAGTCTGTGGATATTTCAAGTTATAGGGGTATAGTTGGTTCACTTCTGTACTTAACAGCTAGTAGGCCAAATATAATGTTTGCTACTTGTATTTGTGCTAGATTTCAGGCTGATCCTAGAGAATCTCATTTAGTATATATTAAGAGAATTTTCAGATATCTCAAGGGAATACCAAAACTTGGCATTTGGTACCCTAGAGATTCTAGTTTTGATCTAACTGGTCATTCAGATGCAGATTATGCAGGTTGTAAAATAGACAGAAAAAGTACAATATGAACCTGTCAGTTTCTAGGAAACAAGCTTGTGTCCTGGTTCAGTAAAAAGCAAAATTCAGTTTCTACTTCTACAGCTGAAGCTGAATATATTGCTGCTGGTAGTTGATGTGCACATATTCTATGGATGAAAAACCAATTGTTGGACTATGGTCTATAAGTGGACAGGATTCCTATTTTCTGTGATAACACAAGTGCAATTGCCATCACTAAAAACCCAGTACAACATTCAAGAACAAAGCACATAGACATCAAGTACCACTTCATAAGGGAACATATGATGTGAAAAACAGCTTGCAGACATATTCACCCAGCCACTGGACGAATCCACATTTTCAAGGTTAGTAAGTGAATTAGGTATGCTTAATTATTCTTGAATCATTTCAGATATTTTGCAAGTTGTAATGCAGCCATAAATTTAATTGATTTTTCAGTTTTGGATGATATTTTGGCTAAGTCAAAATTTACATCCCGACGGATGATCATTATCCATCGAGTTCGATCATCCGTCAGAATACAATTTGTTAATAAACTCAATTATTTTTCTGGAATATTTTGTAACTCGACGGATAACTAATTTATCCTCATCCGTTAAATTATCTCAATCCTAGCCGTTAATTCTCTGAACATTATCCATCGAGTATACTTACAGTTTGTAAGCATAACACGACGGATAAGTGACGGAATTTTTACAGTTTATTTTTAAACGACTATTTTGCTTTTTACAGTTTATTTTTAAACGGCTATTTTGGGCAATTTTTATTGGTCACTTTATTTTACTTTATTTTTTTGACAATTATTTTCTGAGATAGTATAAAAGCAATATCAATTTTATTAATTTTTTTTATCATTCTCAAGATTCAATTGCTCTAATTTATTTCTTCTCAAAAGCAAACTCTCTATCTGCAAATTCCAAACCTCTGACAATGGCACCTGTAGTTAAAATCATGTCTCAAACCGGTTTTATCTATGAGAAAAACAACTTCTCAGCCTTGGTGAACAAGGAGATTCAACAGTATGGTGACTATCACAAAATGATGGATTTTGTGAAGAACTGCAAACTCAACTATGCCATGCTGGAATCACCCACCATCTACTGTGAGGTTGTCGAAGAGATATGGACAACTACAATGTACAACTCAACAGACAAAACCATCACATTAACTTTGAAAGGTAAGCAGTTTTGCATACATAATGATGTTATTAAAGCATGCTTCAAAATTCCTGATAATAATGTAACTGCCTCACACATAGACACTGACATTGTTAATATGCTTAATTCGATGGGCTATGCACTCACCACTTCTAAATTAAGTGAAACTAGGAGGTTAGGTCTTAGGAAAAAATGGAGTTATATGTGTGATGTAGTAACTAAGGTGTTTTCTGGTAAAGTGAGTAACTTTGATTCCATAAACATTTTTATGCTTAACATGCTTTACATGCTAGTTAATGATAAATACTTCAATTTTAGTGATTTAATTTTGTTTGAGTTAGGCTTTAAGTTAGGAGAGGACAATAAGAGAGGTAAAAGTGTCTATTATGCTAGATTTTTCATGATGCTTGCTAACCATTATGTTGAGGAAATTGTAATTGAGAACCCAACCAACAAGCTGAATTGTTGGGTTCAAGAAAGAAGGATAATTGCAGATTTAAACAGAGCAAACCATCTCAAGGAGGTTCCCTTGTTCTACTTTTCAGTAATGGAGGGACCTCAGGTAAGTGAGGTAATTTCTTCTGTCTCCACCCTTCCAACCTCACAAATTTCTTTGCTTTCTAGTGTAGTTATGGCAACTGTGTCAATGACCCAACAGTTGCCTACCCAAGCTACCAAACCAACAAAATTTTCAAAATCCAAAACTAAGAAAGCCCCCTCTGATTTCTTTCAAAAGAAATCAGTTATAAAAACCACCAAACCTAAAGAGGTGAGTGTGAAGGTGGGTAAGAAAGGTGAGGGACAGGGTGAAAATCAAAGAAGCCCTAAGAATAAGGATGGAGAGGTAAGAGTTTCCCAGCCTAGCCATACTGCAGTTTCTCAACAAACTGCATTGCTTAATAAGGATTCTAGCTCATTACTGGTTTCATCATCCTAAAAGGATGTTACCATTGAAACAAGCTCTCAACCAAGAGCACAGACTAAAAGGGTAAGGGACACAAGCTCACCCCAAACTTATACTAGAAAGAAGAAATCAAAAACCCTTGGGGATGCACGAGGCTCACACACTGTGCAAACTGGTGCTAAAGACACAGTGACTGCACCTTCTCAAAGTCAGGTTGATGTGGCTCCAAAAAATGTGGAGTCAAAGCCAAAATCTCTAATAATTGAAGCACCTGATACATCAAACTCTCCCATACAGTCTTTGGATGTTGACATGATAAACACATCACTTCCAAATTCTCCATCTTTAACTCTCTTGGAGAAGCCAAAAATCCATGCAAGTGAGCATCATCTTCTAGATGATTTGTTGGCTCACTTGCCATTTCTTTCTGAAATTGTTGAGACATCTGTGCCAAAATTTTCATCAATCTGCACAGAATCCACAATAGTCTCCACTCCAAACTCAATTATTTCTTCTATTTCTATGGATATCTTTCATCCATCGAGTAGTGATTGTATCCCGACGGATAAGCTTAACAGAAGTCATCCGTCGGATAGTCAAACTGCTAACCCGATGGATATTCCTCATCCGTCGGGTGTCTCTTCACAGCTTCAAATTTCATCAATTATTACAAGTGCAAAAGACTTAGTAGTAGTGCAATCACTCTTAGGACTGAGGGAAGGGAGTGAAATGAGTGAGAGTCTGGGTTGCTCCCAGGAAAAAGGAGAGGAAAAGAGTGAACCAATGCAGTCCATTTCTTCAGGACTGGCAAAAGTGAGTGAGAGGAGTCCCACCTTAGATGGTGAAGGTGAGGGCGTGAGGGTGGGGATCCAAGGTGAGACCTTGATGCAAGAAAAGAGAGATAATAAGAGAAATGCAGGTATAGGAGATATAAGGGTGGATATCATTACAAGTGAGTTAATGAATATCCAGGATGCTAACAGGGAAGAACTATTTCAGCAAAGTCAAACTGTTATAGATTCAACCTCCTTGGATGCTGAGGCATTTACTCACCCTGATCCAGCATACCAACTTCTAGCTGGACAGGGCAATAACAATGCAGAAAGAATACTAAATTTGGTGCACACTACATAGTCTATGCAAAGAGCAAAGGATGCAATCACAGCTCTACCCTCTACAGCTGATGATATTGACTATGAGACTGGTTGTTCAAAAGATTTCTTTTGTGGTGAGGATGCAAAAAGTGAAGAAGGGCCATTGGACATAGGGGGAGAAGTAGGCCCTAGTTCCAGATCAGGTATGCCATCTTGGGCATTTTCAAAGCAGTGTGATGAACACTATTTCAAGACAACCCTGATTCAACTTATAAATTAGACACATTCTGCTCTTCGAACCACAACAAATGCCAACACCAAGAAGCTCCTTCAAGCACACCTTGCTTCTCTGCAATTACAACAAATCCAAGGTTTTCAATATACTCAGGATGTCACTACTATCAAAGGTGAAATTGATCAAATGAAAAGGGATATTTCTGAAAGTTTGGATTCTAAACTTCCATAAGCTACAATGCTTGATATTAAGAGACAACTCAGGAAGAATTCTGATCTTGCCAGAAAGATAGATGCCTTGGATACAAGAATGACGGCAATGGAAGCCTCTCTAACAGTAATTCATCTCCACCAAGCATAACAAACAGACTTACTTCAAAGGCTAGTGGCAGCACAAACCTCCTTTTCTACTCAACTTGCTGATAATAAAAAGGGGGAGAAAGATACCTCTTTTAAGCGAGAAAGCTCAATTATTTTATTCAGTCAAGGGGAATCAAGAAGTGAGGGGGAGCAAAAAGTGCTCAATGTTCAAGTAAGTAAAGCAATTGTGCCAACAATTGTTTTCATAAAGCCACCTGCTAAAGATAACATAGATCTAATCAAAGAAGCATCATCCAATTAGAGAGCAGCTGAGAAGAAGAAATTGAGTCCAATCAATTGGAAGAAAATTGATGAGAACATTCAGAAGATATTTGGCCCAACACAGAAGCCAGACAAAGTTTTAAATCATCACTCTAAAGTCATGAAAATCTCTGTGAATGATATCAGTATGAACTATCTGGAAAGGGGTCAAACTTCCTGTGTCAAGTCTCCAAAGAAAGATCTCATCATGAAGGCCAAATGGAACTATCCTAAGGTTTCAAACAAGAATCCTATGGATACAGTGTTTGAGACACCAAATCCAGATGAAAAGAAACTATTGTCAAGATCTATTGCATTCTACAAGGATCCAGCTGATTCAGCATTGAAAAGAAGAATTGTCAAAATTTACAGAAATGGTAAGGAGATTTGTGTGGTGGTTGGAAACCCACTGTTTGTGGAAGCTAAGAAGGAAGAGAAAGAAAGAATCATGCTAGAGAAGAAGCAAGTTGATTTGGATGCTAAGAAGCAAAAGCGAAAGAAAGAACAAGCTGCTATCTTGGCCAAGCTTCAAGCTGTAAAAACCACAACAGAACCTCCTGTACAACCAACTGTAATCATTGAACCTAAGGATCTGAAAATGCAAGAAGAATCACAGCAGAAAAGAAGGTTTAGATATAAACTTCATTCCAAGAGGAAAGTGAACTTTGATGAAGAGGAATTAGAAGATCGGTTTCCCAAAATGCCTACAACTACAACTCAGACATCAAAACCCTCTGTGTTATCTGAAGAATTCAAAGTGGTTGATCCAACAAGAAATATTCAAGGTGAACCAATTATTCCCAAGGATGAGCCAGTAGACTGGGATAGTTTACCAATTCCTGAGCTAAATTTGCCCTTCTTCAAGACTAAGAAGACAAAGACTAGAGCCAGCAAGAAAGTGAAGCCTATATCTCTCAAATCCAAACCTCTAACCAAATCCCAACCCACAGTCAACAAGAGAGATCTCATGTACATTTGTGATATCAAGGAATTTTCAGACTTGAATCTCTACTTGAATGAATTGGAAGAAGTGAGAGGAATTGATGCTTGCAGACATCTTCCTGAAAGACTGGTATTCAAATACAAGGGAGGGAAAGAGATGACATGGCCTCTTTACAGGATTCTCCAAGAAAGCCAATCTGTTCTGATTAAAGTCTACTCATCCTTCAAGAAGAACTTTATATACAATGTGACTGCAAGAAGAAGTTTTAAAGAGGATTGAGGAACTAAGGAGTATTAGAGCCAAAGATGCACTTCCAAAAACTCTATCTATTCCCTTTACAGGATAGAGAGTGCATCTAAGGCCCTATCGGCTGATGGAGTTCATGGATGACAAAGGTGTCAGAAGATTCTTCAGAATGGAGGACCAACTGAGTATCAGAAGCTGACGAACTAGAATTCCATAGACAACTTGAGAATCAAATTGAAGAAAACAACAGAAGGCTTGGGAAGAAATCCGGATAATCAAGGAAATAGATCTATTTGCTCAGACTAGAGGAGCATCTTGATAACAATTGTGAGCAAATTCTTTATGTACTTTGCATTGTTCAACTTTCAGTAATATTATAGCACTTATTAGTTTTATCTACTATTTTTCAATATGTATTTTATTTTTGGGTGTTTTGTTATCATCAAGTTTCTCTTAATTTATGGCTACAATTCCAATAGACATAAATTGGGGGAGATTGTTAGGAATATGTTGTGTATTTGATGATAAGCTAAACAAAATACCTTAGTAGATTTAACTTAGTGAATTTTGTAGCACCCGACGGATGATCAATTATAGTCCTGACGGATGATTCAATATAGTCCTGACGGATGACTAATTGATATCCATCGGGTGAGTAGCTTATGTAACAAAAGTCATGTAGCACATTTCTGCAAACAACTTTGTATAGTTTCTTTAGTAGCTTATGAGTCATGGAAACTGCTAGTACATGTGCAGAATAGGTTGATTAAATGTAAATATAAGATGTCTTGTAATTCTACACAAATGAAATGGGGTCAAGTGATAAATGGCTACTCGACGGATGATTAACAAAGCTACCCGACGGATGATCAACAAGGCAACCCGACGGATAACAAGCATGTACCCGACGGATGATCAATTCAAACATCTGTTGACAGTGACAACACAGTCACATGCGTTGGGTGTTTGCAAAAGGAATGTGGCAGCCTGTTTAGCAGGAAAATGAGAATAAAGAAGCATTACCATTTTCATGCAAGCTATGAAGGTTTTCAAAGATGCTGGAATAGAGTAATGAAGCAGCATAGAGTTAGACTTGATAGTTTTGTTTTATTATCTTGTCTTTTTGCTATATAAACTTGGTGATATATAAACCAATTACAGCAAGTAGAACAACAACTAACTAGACTAAGAAAATACATTCTCAGATAGACATTTGTAAGCTGTATCCTTTAGCATTTCTCTGCAAGTTTTAGTTGTTCATACTTGTAAGCAGCTGTGAGCTTATTTAAGCTACACAGAGTTCTCTCGATATATATATATATATATATATATATATATATATATATATCTGGTGGATACATTCAAATCCACCAGAAATTTTTAAAGACTTGTGTTTTTATTACTTGTGTTTTGATTTATATAATTCTTTCATTCTGCACTTTGCAAATCAAGCACATATATATTATTGAGTTAGAACAAGTTTTCGTAAATCTTAAAAAGAAGCCAAAATTACATTCAACCCCCTTCTGTAATTCTTGTTGTATTGTTAGGGAATAACACTTTCTGACGACTAGGTATGTCTGAAATCCTTATTATTACCTTCAATGAGGATATTGAAAATTTTAAGTTTGGGGGTGATAATGTAAGGATTAGTTTGTTTGTGTCTATATAGATTCATGTTGCATGTTTAGTTGTATTTCATATACGTATTTTTGCATGATTGTTCATATAGGACATTTTTATTTATCTTTTTTATGTGAGTTCATATAGTTACATTTGCATGCATTTAACATGATCCCTTAGGTTGAGCTATTTCTGATTGATTGGTTGATGTTAATTTGAGTGTAGTGATGGCGAATAGAGGGATGTGTAAGCCTTAATGAATTGATTTGCATGCAAGAAAAAAAAATTCACAAGTTCTATAGGATTGCTTTCGAACTAGATCATGATCATACTTGTTTATTTGTTGAGATTTAATCACTTGTTTATACTTAGAATTTTTGCTATTCTTGTAATGACGTAGGAGCACTAATTTTTAAACTGGAGAAAATCAGGATTTCAATGCTAGTTGTGGCTAGGAGTCAAATGGCTAGTAGCCGGCTCATATTTATATGAGTAGTCTAGAGTTGAATGAGATGGAACGAAACACATTCATTCATAAATTGTTGAAAAAAAGAAAAAAAAGAAGAAAAAATAGAAAAAAGTATGTGTTTATGCATAATTGATCAAGAGTGAGCTCTTTAATACTCGAGTTATTAAGTTCTTAGGGGACTTTGTGCCTAGTGACCTAAGGCTTTTATAGTCTGGGATCCGCTAACCTAACGCTGACTACATGGGTATCATTGTGTAGTATCCGGGATATAATGTGTAATTATTTTTATCAATGAATAATTATTATGTGAATTTTGGTGAATTATATGATGATTGATAATAATATTTAGATGTTTATATATGATAAGAAATGAGTATTTTAATTTTAATATGTCCAGAATAAAATATAGGTAATTGTGATATTTTTCTAATATTTTTGGGATTGTTATATGATTTTAAAATAATTTATGAATTTATTAATTATTTTATATATAATTATAAAACTGTTTTATAAAACCAGGAATCGTCCAACTTCAACCGTTTTTGCCTTTTTACAACCCGAAACTCTTCGAAAAACTCCTTCTTAACCTAATCTGATTATTCCGGACATTTTCCGTATTTTGACTTTTTCGATCCGGATTACGGTTTGACCCGTACGCGTCCTGGCACAAAATTCTCGATACAATAATTATTTCGATAAATCAATAAAACCCGTATTCTCGAAAGGCGGGATATTATTACATTATTTTTATATAAAGTATTTTATAAGAAGCCCGATTTAATTATCCAATACGGGTATCAAATTTGATCGTTTTTGTAGTTACATAGCGGCTAAGTAACTTATTTTTCGATCCAATACGATCCAACGGGTATTAATATTCCATAAATATAAATAGCCTTTTTCTTATTTCATTTTATTCGTATACTCATAATCGATCAGTAAAAACAGATAAATTAGAGAAAAAAACCCGTTAAATCATTTCGTTCTTAAGAATCAAAACCAAAAATGAAAGCGTTACCGAACTCGGAATCACGCGTGCCAGAATCGAAACTCTCAAAAAGTTCTATCAGAATCAATCATCCATTTTAGTGCAGAAATCAAGGTTATTTTCTTATTTAATTTATTTTGAATTAATTAATGATTAATATATGAATTTTTGATGTTGATGTTGTTTATGTGATTTGATAGCTTAATATTGTAAATAATTTTATCATAGTCATTTTGGTATATTATAAGATGAATTTGGAGTTAATAACATGTAGAAAAGTTTGTTTGATTTTCGAGTTTCAATGTTCTTGGTGTTCTTGAATAATTTTATCGGAAAACTTATGTTTTGGCCGGATTTTTAATCTTTTAAACCTGGGCCTGATTGGATATTACCAGTTGATAGATTGTAAGGTTTGTAACAGAATTATATAAATAAAAAGAGTGTTGGAATCGATTTAGGGTCGCCGGAAAAAACGCCGCCACCGTCGTTGGCAAAGCGTTTTCCGGTCAGACGGCGGTGAACTAAACAAAATCAATACCACAGTCGAATTCCTTGGCATGCCATGAGATTATGGTGCAATTCTGGGGATGATTGGAGTTGAAATCACCGAGCTCCAATGGCGGCCATGGTTTCCAGCCACCGGAGACGGCGAGTGGGGAAGGAGGTGATAAATTACCACTTCTGCCCCTATGTTTATGCTATTATTGATTTTAACTCTGAGTTTTTGGAAAGTTACAGTTTACACCCTCGTAAAAAGTTTTGCAAAACTTGCACTTTAAACCTTTTGATTTTAATTATTCTTATTTATTTATTTATTTTAAATTCAGAAAATTATTTTTAATTAATTATTTATTTAAAAATGAATCTAATTTATGTGATTAATTAATTTTAGTTATTTTAATTAATCAAATATTTTAACATTAATTGATTAGTAATTTAATTCATTATTAATAAATTTTAATTAATTTAATAATTGGATTTAATTATTTATTTTGGATTTAAAAATTCCGAAAAATAGTTTCGAGTTTTAAAATTTATTTTAAATTATTTTCAAGCCTCGATAATTATTATAAAATGATTTTAAAGTCAGATTCGGGCGTTCGAACCTTATTATGTAATTATAAAATGATTCGTTGATCCGTTTTAATTCTGAAAAATGTTCAAATATTCATGTTAAGTACCTGAAAGGTCATTTTAACCCCGAATCTTCTTTGAAAAATTAGTTTGATCGAATATCTTGCGTGCTATGTGCTACGTGCTATCTGATTGATGTGTTATATGCCTATGTGGTTATTGTTTGACTGTTTTGGTCATAACTTTCAATCCGTAAATCGAATTTGGGTAAAATGAAGGGTAGATAAAAGTTTATGACGTCTATATGACGATTAGAATAATACATGATTGAATATTGATAGATACTTGTGATTCCTAGCAGAGTAAGCGAGGCATAGAAAAGAAAGACAGTGAACAGTAAATAGAACTGAAGCGTAGAAAAAGAAAGCAAGTGATCGATGAATAGAAGCAAGGCATGGAAAAAGAAGGAAAATGATTGATGAGAAGAACTATTAGATTAGTACAAGTAAAGTTGGAAATTATCTTTGATAAAGCAAGTACTTCTGAATCTTCTTCGAGATATATTGCAAATAATTCTGAACTTTCTCATAACATGTTGCTAGTATTCAAAATAAGTCCTGTTTTATATTGCAAGCGTTTTAAACTATTCAACCTTGAACCTTGATCATATCATTGAACAATGGTTATCATATTAAATCATTTTAGAATTGGATTGTTTTATAAATGTGGACCAGATTCGTGGTCAGACCAGATTCGTGGTCATATTAGGCCAATACGTGCCTTGGATCCAGTATAGAGAGCAAAGCTGTGTGCCTTGCTCGGGGTTAGTGCGTGACTGATCAGCAGCCTAACCTTGATTTTTAAAATGAAAAGTGAATATACAATTATATTTATTGCTTATCTAGAAACTTGATTCTTCTGAATCATCTTAATTGATCATTGTTTAAACTCGGTTATTGCTATTATGACTTGCTGAGCTAGTTATCTCACTCTTGCAAATCTGTTTATGTTATTCTACAGTTAAAAAATAAATGGTTGGTAACGAGGATTCTCAGTCCAGTGTGCGAGCTAGGATTCCAGGTTAAGTTGGATCGAGCTAGCGGGAGCTTTATGTTTAGTTTTGGATCATGTAAGCTTGTAAGAATACATTCACTTTCAGTTGTATGTTGAACTAGTTGGGATTTGGTACGATGTAATAAAAGTTAAGATGGTGGCTTGTTTTCATACTTTAACCTGTTGCGACCCATGGTTATGGTAAGTAGGGTCTATATATATATATATATTACTTTCATAAACAGGTTTATATATTGGGAGTGTGCTTTTTGTGAACCTCAAACTTCTAACCCGGGTTTGGAGGGAGTCACAATTTTATAAGTCTTTTGGGACCATAGTCATTGCACGATCAAATAAGCATATGTGTTATGTGTTCAATAATAGCATGAATCCTTGTATAGCTCTAGTCGAATGAATGTGTTATGAGTCATTATGCATTTATCGTCTATTCTGTTTATAAACTTTTGATTGTTTTGATTATAGATAAGTTATAGTTATTTGTAACACCCCCAAATTCGGGGTCAGGATTGGGTGTCACTACACAACTTTAAATAGTAATAAAAACCTGTATATGAAAATAAATATACAGATAACCCCTCATATTCAGGATCGCTTACAGGTTATAATATGGAACAAGAATCTAACCTTCTAAAATTTACATTGTCTAAATACAATTTCATTACCTCACTACTAATTTCCTTGTATTGATCACTCCAACATCTCCAAATTTCTTCAGCTAGAATCTCACCATTTTTGTTGTCTATTAAAAGCTATTTACTTTGCCCTCATTTGATACTGAAAGAAATAAGAGTTCACAAAGCAAGAGTGAGCCAAAAATGCCCAGCAAGTATCATAAATGGTTTCCAGGTATTAGATCAGAAAACTCCTGGAAACAATTGTTGAATGATTTAAAAATGTCTTTATATATTTAAATAGTTAAGCGAACAAAACATCAGCCCTCTTTGGCCTTTAATCATAAATCGCATTTTTCTGAAAAATGACAGTAATGGTTTCAATATTTCATCCTTTTGAAATTTGTAATTATGAATTATTCGGGAAGGAATGCCGTTAATGGTGATCAACAATAAATTAGAATGGACACTAGAAACCAACATATGCACTATAACCTACTGACCAGTCAGGAGATAGTGCGGATCTATACCCAACTGCATAGACCCAACCAACATATGGGGTACCCAGGCAACTATGGCCTAAAGGGTCTGGTCCATCCCTGACCCATAAGATCCAGATCATCACTGGTCCTCATAATAACCGTCCAGCCCGTAGAGTATTTTGATATCAAATCATTTTGAATTCAAAACATCCCAACTCAGGGTTCGCAAATAACCCGAAAGAATGGGTATTTGCTCAAGAGAGCAATCGAATTATAGGAACAATAATGAAAAAAACTGGCATAATAAGAGTAATTGCAGTGAAATATAAAATAGTTAACTATTCTGAACTTAGAATATGAGCGAATAAATATTTGCAGTATTTTAGGAGAAAGGTTAGGAATACTTGCAGTATTTAAAAGAAAGTTCGGGAATACTTGCCTCAATTGGTGACCCTCTGCTCTTTAACTATCTGCCATATCACTCAGTCTTGATGTGTCTGTATTTCCATTGACATGCCACTTGACCTTTCTTAATAATCGCTATTTCAAGTTTATCTCGATTCCGAATTCACTCGTCTCCTTACTATTAATCAGGCTTTACTTTTATAATCTCTGTCTGGCTTTGAATGCCTCGTACTATGTTTATCTATCATAAATAATACTATTCAATGAACTGACAATATATAATTATCTAGTCTATACATTTATTCTTATTATCTACCCGGCCGATAATAATAGATAAAGATCACAGCTCAATCAGATAATATTTAAAAGACACGCTGACTCATTATCCACAAAACACGTATACAGAGGGCATGTAATCATATAATACATAATCACGTAATTCATGTAGCACATAAGTTGAATCGACAAAAGATAGGTCTTAATACGTTTAGAATTGAAATCGGGTCAAAAAGAATATTTTATCGAACGATTATTGATGAGGAATGATCCTTAAAACAAACGTCCTTTAGATACAAAGGAATTTTGGTCCCAAAAATATTTTTAATAGAAGCAATATATTTTTCTGAGTCTAGAGGCGTTCGTTTCGTATTAATCGGACGAACGGTTGATTTATTATGAAATTTTGAACATTTTTCGGAATTAAAACGGTCTCCGAATCATTTAATAATTAAATAATAGGGTTTAAATACTCGAATAATACTTTTAAAATAATTTCATAATAATTATCGAGCCTTGAAAATAATTTAGAATAATATTTTAAAGCTCGAAACTATTTTTCAGAATTTTTGACTCGAAAGAAATAACTAAATCTAATTAAATAATCAATTAAAATTAATTAATAACTAATTAAATCAATTAATCAATTAATTTTTAAATTAATTGACTAATTAAATAATTAATTATCAACTAAAATTAATTAATTAAATAATTTATATTTATTTTTGAATTTAAAAATAATTTTCAGAAATAAATATAATGAATTTCGGAATTTTAAATAATTAAAAACCATTTTCTGAAATTATAATAAAAAGAAATACAATTTTTGAAAATAATTAAAACAAAAATCCTGTTTTTATAGATTTTTAAAAAGTAAATCCTATTTTTGTGATTTTTGAAAATCCCAGGGACCGAAATACAAATCCTTGCAAACTATGGGGACGAAACAGCATAATTGCCGTCTTCCCCGCTTTCTCGCCGGCGGTCGCCATTAACGGCGACCCCGAGCTTTTCCGGCCACTGAATAACTACCCAGAACGGCCTCAAATTGATAGCAAATGATCATGGCGTTCACAGGATCACGATCGTAGAAGCACATCTTACAAACATCTCCTGAACAAGCCATAAAACGGCTTAAACTTTTCTGGTGACCTTCCTACCATTTTCCGGCGAGGTCGATCCCGGAATCGTTTGGCCTTCAAACCGGTACCAAAAGATTTCTCATTTCACGATCTATAAGCTGATGTAATTTATTTACACTAATAACCCTTGAATAAAAAATGCCTAAAAATCAATTAAGAACATTCAAACCTATAAACCCTAATTTTATTATTTTGAAAATCAAACTCACTTTTCTATATATTATTGAACTCCAAATTCAACATATAATATACCAAAATGACCAGGACAAAATTATCTACATAATTATGGCATCAAATCATACAAACAACATCAAGAACAAAAATTCCTATTTTAATTTATAAATAAATTGAATTTGAATAATTAAATCAGAAAAATACCTTGATTTCTGGGCAAAAATAGATGGTGGATTAAGGTAGAGTTTTTCGAGAGTTTCGTTTTGATATGTTGCACGCTTGAATCAGAGTTCGGTAACGTCCTCGTTCGTGCGTTTGATTCTCAAGAACGTATCGGTTTCTAGGGTTTTTCTCTGTATTTGCGGTATTTTAACTTGTTGCAAATGAATAAACGAAATAAATGAAATAAGAAATAGGCTATTTATATTTACTGAATATTGGTTCGTTCTGGATCGTTTTGGATCGATAAATTAGTTGCTTAGCCGCTAAATAACTACAAAATGATCCAAAAATAGATTACTTAGCCGCTAAGTAACTATAAAAATGATACAATTTAATACTAGAATTGGATAATTATCAAAACCGAGCTTTTCATAAAACACCATATATGAAAATAATGTAACAATATCCCGTCTCTCGAGAATACGGGTGTTGTTGATTTATCGAAATGGTTATCGTATCGAAAATCTTGCGTCGGGTCGCGCACGGGTCAAACCGTAATCCGTATCGAAAAAGTCAAAACACGGAAAATATCTGGAATTACCAGATTAGGTTAAGAAGGAGTTTTCGGAAGAGTTTCAGGTTGTATAAACGTAAAAACGGTTGAAGTCTGATGATTCCCGGCTTTATAAAATAATTTTGTAATTATTCCGAAAATAATTAATAAATTCATAAATCATTATAAAATCATATAACACTCCATAATTTACCAGAAAAATACATTAATTATCTATATTTTATTCTGGACATATTAAAATTAACATACTCACATTTTATTATATACCAACATCCAAATATTATTATCAATCATTAGATAATTCACCAAAAATTCATATAATATTCATATAATAATCATATATTGATACAACTAATTATACGATATTTCCCGGATGTTACATCCTTCCCCCCTTAAAAGAATTCTGTCCTCAGAATCGCGCTAAGGAATAATACTAATACTTTTCAAGTATATAACTTTCATTTTCTCAGGTTACTCTCTCAACCTTATATTTTTTTCATGACTTTAACGTATAATATCAATCTTCCCTTAATAGCCTCTTGCTAACCTCATATTCTATTTGTTGCGTAGATATCTCAATTTAAATCTCCATTATTCATATATGATGGAGCTAACTTACTCTTTATGGATATATACATATAAATGCCCTATAAATTCGCTATACGGGTACCGATGAAGCCAACTCACTTCTATTTATCCGGCCTATTTTACTATCTAGGGAGGACCAACTTAACACATCTCAATTTTTTTTTTTAATTCTAGTAACTCGTGCTTGTGTGCGTTTCCAACTGTTACTCGGTGTTAACCTCGTCCTCATATGTTTCTTCGTTCAAATAACCTAATTTGTAATCGCTTCCCATCACATTCGAGGCTCTTTAACCGTTCCTGAAATATTCTTCTTTATTTGTTGGCGTATTTACTTTCTGTCGTTGACTATGATATTTTTCAAGTATCTTTCCTATAATTTCCTCGGGTCTCATTATTTTAATCACAAACTCAACGGTCTCTCACCGACATTAATTTTGTCAGTTACTCACGTAACCCGAATCAATTATCATTTTGTACGTAAGGAGCTAAATTACCTTTCTTAGCCATATACGTTTGAACACCTTATGAACTCGTTATGCTTGTAACAACAAGGCCAACTCATTCGCAATCAATCTATCTATCTCATTGTCTCAATAGATTAACTTAATTTATACTAATCTGATTTTCTTTCTAATTTTAATAATTTGCGTTTATGCACCTTCCATTTTCCTGATTGTTCTACTTTACTTCTCGCGTCTCCTTCTATTCAGTTAATCTGGTCTATAATCATTTTCAATCATATTCGAGAACCTTTAGCTGGTCTCTTGTACTTTCAATCCGTTTGCGCCCGATATACTGAGCTCATGGCTATTGATGCTTCGAAATGTTCTGAATCTATTCAAAACTAAAAAAATAAAAGATAATCTTGACAATCGCATTTAACTCATCACTTTGTAGTATTTTTTTAAATTTCTTTTCAATCACTAACAAGTATATTCATCGAGCTAAATCTTTTACTTTCTGAAAGGAAATATTAATTTGGAATAGAATGAACCATAACTTTATTCAAAACCGAACTCTTGGTACTAGTACCAATTTTGTTGTCATATCAAATTAGATATCAATATAAACTTTGATGCTAACAACATTCCATACTGAAGTCAACATCAATCATCTATATTAATACCACCTTTGATATCTAACAACAAAATAAGTATCAGTATAATCTAGAAGTCGGATCAAAACCTGTTCTCAATTTCTAACTTTTCCTATTCCTTTATCCACTCCCCAGCACTGTTAGTGATATTCACTCTTTCTTTTCTACTCAAGACATCTGTCTCTGAATGGATCTTGCTTGGTTGGTAATTAACCATACTTCCGTAGCTCATAATTAATTATAACCAGAGTTCATACCTTTGTAGCTTAGAACGTAGTTGCTAATACTTTACCCTTCGCATGCATATCTCCGGATGTTCAACTTGGTCTTCCTTAGTTCTTGAATGGGCAAGGATGTTATTAATAAATACAATCATACTATCCAGTTACTCCTTATACACTATGTTCATTTAATCTTCAGACTTGCAATTTCTGATAACCGATGCGTGATTTCATACCTCCCTTTTTTTCTATGATCACTTTTGTGTATAGCACAAAGTACCCCTTTATTTCATTATTCTTGCATTCCACATTTCTGAAGTTTTCCTTCACTCGATATCTCATTTCCACTGGGTTATACGATACAGGGCTTTTGACACCAGCTCGACTCGTACAGTAACTGACAAAAATTCTTACCTTATTTCCCGAGGTAACCTTGGTAAATCATTCGTTAGAATCTTCGGGACTTCACTTTAATTATGGAGAATTCCGATATGAGATTCATTACATCGTTCTTCTCTAATAGTTTGCCATGAATACTGTTGTTTAATCTTCCCTGCTTACACGCATTCTTTGAATGAAATTCTGGTCTTCAACTGTCAGTGTCTTACTTCATTCCCCTATTAGTTTTGGCATATCTGATATTCACAACATATATCCTGGATTATTTTATAACATTTCTTTATCATCCTTTTGATTCCACTTCTTTTCTTATTTAGTTCTTCATTCTCATTACTCATTAACTCTTTTAACATACGGAATATCTTTTTCTTGATAACCTTAATATGTGTGTTATTAGATAAACCGGTTCTGAAGTTAATAAAAGACTTTTATTTATAATACTTAAGTTCTTACTGACAGAATTATCAAAATTTACCGATAGTTACTTTCTTAGCCTCACTTAAATCATCAATGATCGCATATTTGGCTTTCTCCAATTGATCAACATTTCTTCTTCCCAAGTTCACATGCGTACTTCGTTAATCTTCTTCTTACATCGGATACTTGGATTTACAAGCTTTCAACAACTTTTATTCGATCGCCATTCGATATGGATATACTTTTAAGTCCTCCCTGGAACGCTATTGTAGATGATAGATGTTAGGGCGAAAACATGCACTAATATTCACGCAAGTATACGCGTTCGCAAGTAATATAGAATACTTTCTAGTTCGTTCCCTCAGAGACTCAGACTAAGTTATTGTCTAATTAAACTCACTCACCAATGTATGATTACTTCTCAATGTTAAGATAACACTTAAAATTGTTGATTAAATATTAATTATAATTAACTACTTAATTAACCACTTAACTAACACTTCAATTTATCAATAATAAAACACTCATGAGATCACAACTTCATTATTACTTCCTTCTATAGCCATTGTTATTACCTTTAGCATGTGACAGTGATGATATTAATCGAATAACACGAAACTGATAAAAGCCAACTTTCATTGTACTAATACCATTCTACCAAGCATCCACAATTAAGATAGAAGTTGAATAGTCATCAATCATGTTGAGTTCCTATATGTCTACAGAAATTGACAACACAACGATTTAAGCACAAGTTATCCCTTTTGATTACATAGGGCAAATAAAACTGTTAGAGTTACCCACTAATGATGCACAACGTACATGAACCTATGCTAGCATGGCAAGGTCTAAATCTCAAGATCCACCGTCGCTTCACAAGAGATTAACACCCTATCTTATATGTTCGCGACGCACATAAGACGAATACGCACAACCAATACTAGATATCATGCAATCATCACACACTAAAGTATTAAACAATTAACTAAAGAATTTCATAATAAATCCGTTGCAACCCCATGATCACGATTAGCCCATAATAGAACTTATCGCCATCATGGGTTCATATGAAATCATGATAAACAACACAAGAAAATAATAACTAAACTAATTATATTAAAACAGAGTACGTCACAAGAGTAAATAAGTCAAAGCAAGAAAACTAGCATCCAACGTTACAACGAAACAAGAATCACAAGAATATATGCTTCCTCTTCGTTGCAGTGTGCTAAATCGGTCTTCTTCCTTATCTCCTTCGCTTCTTGCGCCAAACACAATCTAAAACATAATCTCCTTCATATTCTCTATGAAAACGTCTCAAATCTACTTATATAATAGTCCCATAAAACTCAGATTACATAGAAGTTGGAAGCCAAACAGAAGTAGAAGTCTAAAATAATTCAGCTTTTTCCCCGACCCTGCGCGGCCGCTCAGCATTTCTGCGCGGGCGCGCAATGCTGCTGCGCGGCCGCTCAGCATTGCTGCGCGGGCGCGCAGGACCCTACTGGAAAAAATCCAGGTTTGCTCCGTTTCTTCGCCGTAATCTGCCCGTTCTTTTCCTCTCGTAATGGTGAACACATGCCAAGGCTTATTCTTGATGATTCCTCCTCCGAAATGCAACTAATACCCTGAAATGCATAAACACTAGAAAAACGCATCAAATACACAAAATACTTGATTTCAAGACACCAATTTAAGCCATTTTAAGACGTTCTAAGTGGTATAAAATGCCACTTATCACACCCCCAAACTTAAATCGATGCTTGTCCTCAAGCGTCACAGACTCAAAACAAATAAAAATATGCATGAATGCAATCTATATGAAAATGCAACGATCCCCCTTACTACAATTAACCAACCAAATTGTCACATCTCAACGAATGCAGTTAGACAACTAAAGATCAATAAACTCATGCAAACGGACATACAGCCAGAAACGTGGTGTGTGCAAATGCTTAACAGATATGCTTCGGAACTAGACCAATTACTATGACTAGACTATCTTCAAGGCAATCCTACGATTATACAAAGAATAAAAATTCTAGGCACAAAGTGATATACAACACTACAAGAACTCTGGAGCTTACTACGGAATTGTGCTTTTTATTTACAACTCAAATGCTTATTTGACCGTGCAATGAGTGAGGTCCACAAAAGACTTATACAATGGTATCCATGTAACGAGCGTTAGGTTAGCGGATCCCAGACTCTAAAAGCCTTAGGTCACTAGGCACAAAGTCCCCTAAGAACTTAATAACTCGAATACCAAAGAGCCCACTCTTGATCAATTATGCAAATTTTTTTTTTCTTTTCTGAGCAAGTGCGTTTCGCTCCATCTTGCTCAACCCTAGACTACTCGCATAACATGCGAGCCGGCTACTAGCCATTTGACGCCTAGCCACAACTAGCAACAAATTCCATTTTTACTCCATTTTTTTTTCTTTTTCATGCCTTTACCACTAAGAACCTATTATCAAATTCTAAGTATAATAAATAGATTATCCTCAAAAATAATCAGATCATAACAACAATCTAGCCCTTAAGCATTCTCTAAGACTTAGTGAAAATACAAGTGCTTCTAGCATGCATATCAACCTACACAACTTAATATCACTTTAATGCTATCACTACACTCGCATCAATATCATAATTCAGTCGATAAATCATTGCAAAAGGGATCATGGTATATGCATGAGCTATATGATATGACAAACAAATAAAGCTATATAAAAAAACTATATGGCAAAAATTATGCAACTATATGAACTAACTATCATGAATATGCAGCTATATGACACACACAAAATATTCCTTAACTACCACCCCCCAAACTTAAAATCTTCACTGTCCCCAGTGAAGGTAGTAGAAAGGAACACAGGGTATACCTACTCGGAGTCATCATCATCATCACCCTCAGTGGGTGGAGTATCAGGCGGCGGGTATGCAGAGTCCTCACCAAAAACTGGCCACTGGATATCAGCTCCAAGGCCTCGAAAAGCAGTCCCTAACGCAAGGGTGAGCTCCTGAGCAAACCTGCTCTGCGTCTCATACATGGCATCCATCCGCCGTGAAAGCCTCCTATACTGGGCATCACCCATCCCAGCACCCTCCAGAGCTCTCGAAGAACCAGCCTCACCACGCCCTGGCCTAGCCATAGTAGCACCTCGTGCTGGACGCCCTCCTGGAAGATGATAACCCAGCCCATGCTCCTCAGGCTCACCACTGGTCCACTCCTGCATCCCATTCAGAGTGCCAGAATCTATCGGAGCTGCTGGCAACTGCAACTGCTCATGAGCCGGCCAGTTCACTCCTACTGCTCGGCATAGCTTCGTAACCGTGGATGCCTAAGGGATGTTCATATGCTTTGCTCCCCTCAAAAACTTCAGAATTCCTTGGTAGATAAACTCACCAAGGTCCACATAGTATTCCTCATTCAGAATTCCCCACAACAACTGTGCTCTCTCAACTGTGACCTCGTGTGCATGTGAAGAAGGCAAAATATTAGCACATATAAATGCATTCCATGCACGGGCATACCTGTTCATGGCGATCGCCGGAAAGTGACGATACTCATTATTGGCTGGACTTGCGGTTCCAAACTGCTTGCCCGGTCGACAGAGAGTCGCACAAATCAAATCCAAGTCAAAATCCTCAGCAGTCTTTCATTCCAGTTCTCCTCCTCGGCTTCCTCTCTCGCTGTCCAATCACACGACGAATCGCCGCAGGATGATAATCAACCGTCAGCCCACGAACTACAGAAAACCCATTCTTTTCAGCCTTCGCGTTCGCGTAGAACTCGCGAACAACACTCATCGGTACTGCTTCGGGTGACTCACAAAAAGCTATCCACCCCTTCTCT